>NW_015647014.1:133499-138837 GCF_001515625.1 Sinocyclocheilus rhinocerous
AATCAAAATTTAGGTGGTCATCAAACTGTAAAGGATAACTTTATCTGTCTAAATTTTGTTTACGTTCAGTGAGAACCCTCATTGCATTTACAGCAATGTTGCATAATCAGAAAATGAGTTGGCTAAATTTCCATGCAGGCAATTTCAATACATATGATTTCAATACTTTGTCAGTGTGCGCACATTTATTGAGGATTTGGCCAGCTACTGCATAACTGAAACAACTTAATCATCACATACTGAATATCAACAGTGTATGTTTGTGAAATGAAAATGAAATGCATGCAAGGGTCTGTGATATCAGCATCTGTAACTGTAATGTGTTACATCTGCATTTATCATTCCTGTCTGTCTGTGTCTTTCTGCAGTGATTAATGACATGCGTTGGCAATACTATAATTAGGGGTGCTCCATTTGATCGGCTACCGATCACTATCGGCCGATAATCACGTTGGGATGATTGATCGGTGATCTCTAAAAGGCCGATCTCAAAAAAACGATCTCAAGCTGATGACGCTGCTGTGAGAGGTTTGGCACGACATGCAGCGTCACCGTCGACTTGCACATTTGACACAGGAATTGTCACTTGCACAGTCGAGGCAGTGTCACATCGTCACTAAGTTTATAAATTGCATTTCTTTTTAATTCTTGCCAGTGTTTAACCATTCAGCGCTCACGCACTCTCCTGGAGACCATACGCTCATGCAAACTTGCAGCGCACACACATGACGCCAGGTTCACATTACTCCGTTTGCAGTGCATACGTGGTGCGTATTTTTTCGCAGTATAGCTGACTATTTCTGTCAATGGTAAGTGTGTGATAACGTAAGAAAAGTAGTTTAAATGTTTTTCCACTTCCTTGAGCAACTTAATATGTAAATCTAGAAGTAAATGCAAAAGTAAAAAGCATTGAATAATGTGTTGCTTATATTTATTGTTTAAACATGTCTGTGAAAGATTGTATTACTGCACTGTGTAAATAAAAGAATTGCAATGCAGAAAAAGCATTTTCAGTGACAATGTTTGGATTTGAAATGAAAATAATGGAACGATTATAATGTTGGAATAAATGTTGTGTTTGTGGTAAATAGCCACGGATCAGTAGTGGACTCCTGTGTGAAAGTTTCTTCTCCTCTCACAAGAGAAACCTAAGAGGGGAATTCCCCCCATTTTCAAAAATGAAAATCAGGCCCTGAATAAATGTCTAAAAATCCTGATTGAAGTATCACTATAAATAGTTATAAATGGTAAAAAGAAGGCTTTAAAAAGATCGGTATCGGTGATCGGTATCGGCAGATACTGCTTTCTGTGATCAGCCTCAAAAATCCTGATCGAAGCACCCCTAACTATAATACAAATGTTGTCCCAATGAAGCAACTTAAACTTGAACTTATGAGGGAGAGAGAGAGAGAGAGAGAGAATTACAGGTTCATTCTGTGACATGAGCCATTTCCTTTCCATCTGTTCATCAGCAAATCAGGCATGCTCAGCGATCCTCATATGTCTCTATGTCTCTCTCACAAGCACAAATAATAAAATTACATACTGTTTAACATGTTTTAATTACCTTCATTAACACTATATACCAGGGGTGGCGAACGTCAGTCCTGGAGAGCCGCAGCCCTGCAGAGTTCAGCTCCAACCCTAATTAAAACTCACCTGCCTGTAGCTTCCTAATAACCCTTCAGAACTTGATTAGCTTGTTCAAGTGTGTTTGATTAGGGTTGAAGCAAAACTCTGCAGGGCTGCGGCTCTCCAGGACTGACTTTCGCCACCCGTGCTATATACTATAGGACAGTTACACCAATCATAAAATCAGTATCACAAAATTAATCTTACCATTTTTCAAAATCCATTTACTCTGCAATTACAATTGCTTAAATAATGCTATGAGATGTTTTAATGTAAATATTAATGTAAATTACATTTTGAATATAAAAATATGAAGTTGGGGAACATGAAATTACCCTAATACAGGTGCATCTCAATAAATTAGAATGTCGTGGAAAAGTTCATTTATTTCAGTAATTCAACTCAAATTGTGAAACTCGTAGAATCATTCATTCCTTCATTCATTCAGAAAAAGCCCTCCATTAAGCTGGCTGTATTGATGTTTTAATAGTGGTTTAATTTCACAACAGTGACAAATAGTGCTGAAGTTAATGGCAAACACAATCGTTACCTGGCTGTCACTAATGAAGGCAGGTTCGGGAGACGGGGATGCTGCTCCACAGGGCATTCAATTAGCTTGTGTTAGTGATGGCTGTGACAAACACATAAGCACCAGGGAACTGTCAGACAAACTTAACAGACACACACCTATCATATTTTAATGTCACAATTTCTCAAAACCAGAATACCTGTGTTAACAGATCTGTGATTTTCATCTCAATTAACTGTTGGCATTTATAATTAAAACTCACTTGCACTGATAAGACACCATAGCCATATTCCACCAGTTACCATATTTGCCATACTACCTTGTCCTAATGAGGTTACGTAAAAAAAATCATGGCATCTTACAGGGGTTTTTTTTGTCACCCAACAAACACACTTTGTCATTCATAAAACAATGACCTAGAAATGCTAACAACAGGTATAATACAGTGTTTTATTTTGTAAAATGTCTTTACAAAACTTAAATGACACACTCTACTTTTCAGAATTCACTGCATTCTGACTGCATTCATCCTTTAGTTTGGTTTGTTTTGGCTTACATATAAACAATCGCAGGCTTGGCCCAATTGAAAATGAACTCAGCAGTTCGCTTTTGGTAAGAAATCAATCAAACTTAATGGATAAATGGATCAAGATGTATCATGATTCATAATGGAAAATGTGTTACATAAAAAGTAGCAGTGTCTGATTCTGTGGGTGAGCATATTACTTACCACAGTTTAAAACCAAAGAGCATCTCTTCTCATTGCAATCTTACCTGAACACAACCACCAGCTCAATTGCCAACAGTAGTGATGGACGAGGTCTTGTGCCAGCTGCACCAGCAGGCCTCCTCAGCTCAATTGTCTCCATCTGTGCACCCCTCCTATTTCTCTAGTTACAGTAAACCGTCGCCCCACTCTTCTCAGAAAGTTTGACAGTTCGCCTGGCCAATGTCGAGGGTTCCAGCTTCACTGTTCTCTTTACATCACCTTGCAACCATAAGAATTCGCTGCCAAAAAAGTAAAGGTACCGTTAATCTTCTCTCTGCTTTAAGTAAAAGGACTGGACTGGGCACACACCATTTAGGAGTAAGACATTGCAATTCTGTCCTTTCTGGATTATTTTACGTTGCTCTTTAAGGAGCACTAGGAGAGGGGGTGATCAAGAAGGATCATGACTTTTCAACAAGGGAATGCCACCACTGCAGATTATGTGCTAACTTTCCCCATGTTAGCAGCACAGTGGTTGGCCCAACAATTCTCTGCAAAACAATTTACCACCAGGGTCTGTCCCACATCCTCCGAGCTGAGTTAGCCAGTCAGGATGAAGAGCTATCTTTGGAACACTTGTGGCCTGTGCATGAAGCTGGTCATTTCCTATGGTTCATGCCCCAGATGTCACTCCACAACACCCTCATAAGGCAAATTTACAACAGTGGATTTTCCTGTTAAAATCTCTAATGACTCTGGTCAAATTACTGTCCAAGATTTAATTAATAGTGTAATTGCAATGTAACTGACACAGGTTCTCCTGGCAACCCCCAATAAGGCATTAGGGACTAGGGGTGCAACGGTTCAACTTACTCACAGTTCGGTTTGTATCACGGTTTTAGAGTCAAGGTTTCGGTATGGTTCGATATGTGCTATGTTTAGGGGAAAAATTATGCTGTCAAATAAAAATAAAGAAAATAAGAACAAATAATCTAACTACAAGCAACAGCACAAATAAACGTAAAAAGTAAAAATACAAATAAAAGAAACAGTGCTTTTTAGTTTTTTTTTAGGTAGGTCTAACATTATTTTTTTAGGTTCAGAAATTGAATAATCAAATGTAAAATAACATTGCATATTTGACTGAATTAATTAAAGATTAATCTTTATTAAAGGGGTCATATGATGCGATTTCAAGTTTTCCTTTCTCTTTGGAGTGTTACAAGCTGATTGCAATTCAATCAAGAGCAGTGAGTGATTTCCTTTTTGTTGCTGTTTGATTAATATTAAGAAAGTGCTGTCACTTTAAGATAATGCACTGCTCCAGTGCACTGATACTGTACATTCATTCCTTTTAGAAAAAAAAGGTAAATATTGTCAATTAAATATTAAAAATAATATATACGATTGAAGTATATTTTTAGGGTACTTCTCATGGCTCATTAAATATGTGAATACTAATGTAAAAATGTAGGCGAGATGATTTGGTTCTTATTTGGTTTGGTCATTGCCATGGAGTGTCAGTAAGGACATGGAAATGGAACCCCAGTTAAATGGTTTTAATGTTCATCAGTGTCTCGCACGGTAACATGGATATAGTAAAAGTGTCATTTACAAAAGTGTGTGTGAGGGTTGTAATCATTGATGCACACAAGTCTGATAGGAATTACAAGAAGAATAAGATACAAGTTACACCTTACTATGACCAAGAAAAACAAGTCTAGAAAGTTTTTTGGACCATTATCTTGTAACTGTCTCGTCTTAGTTTTTTAGACAATAAGTTACACAAAAAGGGGGGTTCACTTTTGCCAATAGATTGTGTTCAAAATAACTGCAAGAGTCCCAATAAGGATATGAAAACAATTTGTGTATATTGAATCACTGAATGATAACACATTAACAATTCGCACCTTGATGAAACCCAATACGCAACACAAATAAACAAAAATAAGCACAATGAAATATGAAAGGTGTACCAAACAATTCAGAATACAGCAGGAGAAGAGGATATAGAGGCAAGTCCTTTATCTGAGTGTTGTAAAAGTCCCAGTCTTGACAATGTCCCAACAGGCAATGAAGATATGCAATCCTAAATCCTAGAACCACGAATAAATCCCACTGGCATAATCCAACACAGATAAGTGGGTATCAGCACACTTCTTCTTTTTCCTTTAAAGCCCCATAACAGAGTCCTCTGTGAGCTTCTCTGCAAACTTCCAAACACTCTAGATTAAAATTTTACAG
Source organism: Sinocyclocheilus rhinocerous (assembly GCF_001515625.1). Lineage (NCBI taxonomy): Eukaryota > Metazoa > Chordata > Actinopteri > Cypriniformes > Cyprinidae > Sinocyclocheilus > Sinocyclocheilus rhinocerous. Next base: position 138,614 of record NW_015647014.1, read on the forward strand.
GGGTACAGCCAAATTTGCATTTGAATATAAGTGAAGCACTTAGATGTAAAATTCACTTAACTTCCCAAACACCATATGATTCCAGGCATATTCACCCCACAATCAACCAACTCCATCACAATGCTTTTCCCCCTCTCTTCTTCTTCTTCTTCTTTCCAGTTTAACGGCGGTTGGCATCCAGCTTATTGGTGCATTACCGCCCCCTTCTGCTCCGGCTGCTCCGG
>NW_015647014.1:139266-160535 GCF_001515625.1 Sinocyclocheilus rhinocerous
AGTTCTATCTTTCCTTAACACTGTGTACCCATGTATTACAAAATCAAGATTTGGTTTCAGCCATGTTTCCTGAATACATAACACATCTGGTTTCTCTTCTAATTCATTTATGAAATGCTTAAATTCTTGACCATTGGCCATTAAGCTTCTAGCATTCCATTGTAAAAGAATTACCGTTAAAATTATTAACCAACCCATGGGTGCTTCTTGGCTTGACTGAATAGTGAGGTTCTCTCTTACTTCTTCCCATGTCAGTCCTACTAGTCCTAAGTGGTTAACTGCAGCTTTAACTATCAACTGAATTTTTTCATTTTTTGATTTAACTTCTGCAGTACTATTAATCACCCCTGCTATGAATGTAACTAAATCTCTTTTTTCCACATACATTCTTTCATTGGTTCTTTGATTTTGTTCTTGTGCTACCATACCTTCTAACAGTCATGCTCAACCGCCTTCAAATTCCGTCCTTTCGCTTCCAGCGTGCTCAGTCTACCCGGGCTAACCGAAAACGCCTTGCTCCGGCCACATTTTCCCCCTCTCTTTTCCTCTTCTTCTTCTTCTTCTTCTTCTTCTTCTTCTTTGGTCTCTTTTCCTCTATACTCCTGGAAACCTTAAAACTATTTCTCTCTTTGTTGCCCTCTAGAGGACAGGATGAACATTTTCATCCATGTAACAGGATAACTGTTACAATTTGACCAGTGCTGTGTTTTGACTGGCTAAATCAGTGATTGATTACTGTGTAGTCAGTTCTCTGATCTTAGAAAGATGGCTAACCACTGGGACCTCATTCCTCACCCACTGATGGATCTCAACCCTGCCTGAAAATATGTGTCAATGTAAAGGCAACACTGACTGTTATATCTTATCACCTTGCTGGCAATGGGTGAAAACATGTTGCTGTATTGCAAATGTCACACAACATGGGCTGCATGTTATGACAAATGAAAGGACTTGCCACTTGTACATATCAGGTGGGTTTCCGTACTTTAGGTCCCACAACAAGAACCTTAGAAGGAGTTTGTTATTGGGAAGCAGGCAGACCTCATTTAACATTGCACATTTGTCTCATTTATGGTTTATTGAAGGCTACTATTAACCTACTATATGTAATACTTAATACAATTTATATTATATTACGTCATGTGCTACTGTAATATAAAGCACACAACAAAAGAGTAAGATCCAAGAAGTATTTTTAATAAATTCACAAGATGAAAACACCAACAAAGAATCATACATACAAACAATACAGGATAATGAGCTGAGGGAAACTGAGGGCGTAAATACGTGGGGAATGTAATCCAGGAGAAAAAATAAAACAAAAAAACCCCATGGAAACTAATAAGGGAACTGCCAGGCATATGGGAACCAACTTGTGATGGATTTTCCCCCTCCTGGAAGGCACGCCTTATGCAGTAGAACGGTCCAATAGGCAGGGACAGACGGGGACTCTGGAGGAGGATGTAGAGCAGGAAGTTAATGGAGGGAGAGACCAGGGTGGTGATGGAGGAAAGAGCCAGGAAGGAGCCAGGAGCAGAGCTGGAGGGAAGGAGGAGCCAAACGAAGCCTGAGGGATGGAGGGACAAGGCGAAGCCAGGGGAGTGGAATCTCGTGGCAGAGACAGGTCGACGACTGACCAAGGCGGAGCCAGAGAGATGAGGGAGCCCAGTGGAGTCAGTGGTATGATAGGCCACAGTGGAGATGAAAGAGCAAGGAGCCAAGATGGAGCCGATGGGTCAGAGGGCAGAGGTGGAGTCCGGGACTCAGAGGCTGGAGATGGAGACAGGGGATCCTCATGCCTAGACAAAGCTGGTGACTGGATAGCCAGATGTGGATCCACACAGTAGGGTGGAGCAGACTGAGGATGAGCAGAGGGACTGACAGGAGCCAGCGGAGGCGAGGCTGAGGAACGGATGGATGAATTCTGGAAGAGGAGGTGGGAGAGGGAGGCTAGGTGAGAACTCAGGAGACACAAGAGATTCTGGAGACACAGGAGATGCTGAGCTGGGCGGAACCAGTGGGGACACAGGAGATTCAGGGCTGGGTGGAACCAGCAGGCACTGGAGAAATTTTCCTCTTCCAAATATTTTAAATATTAATTCAGAGGCCAGCAGCAGCTCACCGTGGTGTGAATGTGACCAAGGCTTTTTCTCTATGCCCTCATACTCCAATAGTGTTCCTAATGTGACAACTGATGTTGCTGGCTCGCACACCTGGTCGGATATTTTTGTGAGGCTCTGGCTCCGGGGTGATAATGGACTCTGGAGTGCTTCCTCTTGCACTGCCTCTTGTGTTGCGGCGGGCTCGGGCTCTCTGCCTGTGGGCAACTCAGGCAAATGCTCTATGCAGTAGGGTGATGGCTGGCTGGACTCTGGATCTGGAGTGGGTCTGTTGATGTCCTCCTCTAGGCAGATTGTGAATGCTGATCCACAACTCACCAGCACCCACTCCACAAATGCGGCAAAGCTCCCTTGAGGACCTTCTCTGGACAGCTTAGCCTTGGAAGAAAAACATTAAATAATTTCACTAGTTGCATACTGATTCAGTGACATTGTGCAAGCTATTGTGTTTATCACAATTCTATATTTTTAGCAAAGCACACCTGTGAGGATTTATATACTGGTGTGACCATTGACAGGCACTAGTGTTAATTTTGTTAACGAAGACTATGACGAAAAATGTTTGTTGACGAGCTTTTTTCCCATGACTAAGAGGAGACGAAGACGAGACGACAATAAGGTCAATAAATGATAACTAAGCCTATATCAACATGCAATTTTGTTGACAAAATAAGACGAGATTAAAATGTATTCAAAAAGATAAAAACTTTACCAAGAGCCTCTTTTTATTTTCGTCAAAAAAAGGAGACAAAATGTTATTGCAGACTGCTCTACACGCCTCTACTACGCGAGCTTTCATGAGTGCGGTTGCCAGATATCAAGAGTTCTAATCCCCGAATCAGAGCTTCGCTGTTAAATTCATACATTTTCTGCCCGGTGTGTTTTGCTTACTTTAAGCAATCTGGCAACCATGCGCACGCGCACACTCCTCACTGTGGAAGCGCCGCCCCTGGTATTTTGAAAAACAAACAAGCTGGAGTTTAGCGATCTAAATGAAAGCGTCATTTAGTGTTCTGTCATGAGATCTCACTATATTGTTTGCGATTGTGATCGCTGAATAAATACACTTACCCAATCGCTGTTTTTTAATAGAGAAATAGACTATTGCAATTATGGAATTAGTGGAATTACAAGGAATTTCACTGTTATAATATTTTTCGTTTGGTTTAGCTGTTTTCATAATGTAGACAGAGAGATTGCACAAGTCTTTGGTGTTGATTTATATAATAAAATGCCTATAATAAATCAGTACACTAGATGAGGTAAAATACACCATGCATGTGTCCACATTCTATTGATTTGTGCTTACTGGAGAAAGTGCAATACCTGAAATGCAAAAGTAAATTTCTCAAATGAAAACAATTATAATTTTGAGAAGAAAATAATTTTTATCAGTTTAACCATTATACAGAATGGCGGAAATGTGAATAATATTTCATTGACTAAAAAACCTGACTAAAATGCTCATACATTTCACTGAATAAACAAAAGCAGGACAAGTTTGTCTAAATATGATAACTAAAATGTACATTTGAGTAAGACTAAGACTAAATTAAAAATGGCTGCCAAAATTAATACTGCTGTTTGGTTAATTAATAATATCTTATTGCTAAAATGTCAAGTTTTCATTGACTAAAACTAGACTGAAATACTTTAAATTGTCTTGGACTAAAACTAGACTAAAACTAAATAGGATAAGGCTGACTAAATATGATAAAAACTAACAAGGAGAGTTTAGCCCGGGACTAAGACTAAAATGAAAATAGCTGACAAAATTAACACTAACAGGCACCCAGTTTCAGTAATTATGTTCAAATGTATTTAGAGGTAATTTTACTATTACTAATAAAATTATGATTTTCACATTAAATAACACAAAAATGTTGAAAATATTGGAATACTTGTTGAGAAAAGCAGCCATAAATTGAGTTATTTTAGGCATAAAAGTCCTAGACAAGACATAGACAACCAAGGTATTTTACTAACTCTTCAGGTCAAGTCAAGCCAAGTCACCTTTATTTCTATAGTGCTTCATACAGTATAGATAGTCAAAGCAGCTTTAAATTGATAAAGTAATGTTTCCATGATGCAAAAAGAATTCAGTTGTGCTTTAAAGCAGCTCTAAAAAGACAACAGTGAAGTCATTATTCAGTTGAAATCAGTTTGTTGATTCAATTGAATATCCATAGCCATGAAGTGTCAGTAAGGACATGAAAAGGGAACTCCAGTTAAAGTGTTTTAGTGTCCATAAATGTCTCTCTTGTTAAAATGCACTCACACCATGAGCACACACTTGCTGAGAACACCAGAATATTGGGAAGTCTGTATGGAGGTAATGATAAGTCTGTATTTAATAGTGGTACCAGCAACAGTGAGTGTCCAGACAATGAGTGAATGAGAGTGCAAAGTAAATGAGGAATCCTAGAGAGGGTCCCAGTCCCAGAGTTTAGTCCAGAGAGGGTTCCAGTCCCCGAATTTAGCCCAGAGAGGGCTCCAGTCCCCGAGTTTAGCCCAGAGAGGGTTCCAGTCCCCGAGTTTAGCCCAGAGAGGGCTCCTGTCCCCTAGTCTAGCCCAGAGAGGGCTCCAGTTCCCACGTTCAGCCCTAGGAGGGCTCCAGTTCCCACGTCCAGCCCAAGGAGGGCTCCAGTACCCAAGTCCGGCCCAAGGAGGGCCCCAGTTCCCGAGTCAGGCCTTAGTGGTTGAGATTTTTATTTTGGGGGGGTTATAGAGGCCGTAGAGGCCGGGCCGAGTGCCGAGGCCAAAGCCATGGAGGCCGTTCTGCCATGTCCTCCTGAACTGTCTGCTCCGCCATGGCTCCCCGAGCTCCCTGTTCCGCCATGGCCTCCTGAACTGCCTGCTCCGCCATGGCCTCCTAGTCTACCTGCTCCACCATGGCCTCCACTCTGGAGGCCTGCCGTCCCATGTCTGTCCTGAGGGGCCTCCACAGCAACCACCCTCCCTCCCCGTTGGATGTTGTGGGGCGCGTGGACGCGCCTTCCGGGAGGGGGGAGTAATATCAGTCCTGTGTTCCGTGTTTTTCTCCCCCACATGCTTTCCATGACCCAGTTTTCCCTCATGTTCAATTAGGTTTATTGCTCCCAGGTGTTTCTCGTCATCCCCTCGTTATGTCTTGTGTATTTAAAATGTTTCCTGTTCAGAGTTTGGTTGCCCGGTATTGTACATCGATCCCCGTGTCCTACGTGTGATTTCCTTGATGTAAGTAAAGTCAGTTATTACTCTGAATTCTCCCTCATCTCCTCGCTCCTTCACAGTAGGCACACAGTGACACTTAGGAATCACAACCATTTTTATACACAGTCCCCCTATTTTCAGGGGCTCAAATGTAATTGGACAAATAAATATAATCATAAATAAAATGTTGAATCAAAAATTTAATATTTTTGTTGAGAATCCTTTGCAGGCAATGACTGCCTTAAGTCTGGAAATCATGGACATCACCAGAGACTGGGTTTTCTCCTTTCTGATGCTTTGCCAGGCCTATACTGCAGCTGATTTCAGTTGTTGTTTGTTTGTGGGTCTTTCTGCCTTTGGTTTTGAAAAAAAGTGAGTGAAGTGACGTGTGGCCAAGTATGGTGACCTATACCCGGAATCTGTGCTCTGCATTTAATCTATCCAAGTGCACACACACAGTAGTGAACACCCACACACACACTGTGAACACACACCTGGAGCATTGGGCAGCCATATTGCTGCGGCGTCCGGGGAGCAATTGGGGGTTCGGTGCCTTGCTCAAGGGTCTTGTGGTATTGTGGGTGGAAGAGAGCGCTGTACATTCACTCCCCCCACCTACAATCCCTGCCGGACCTGAGACTCGAACCCACAACCTTGTTTTTAACAAGTGGAATGCATGCTCGATTGGGTTGAGATCAGGTGATTGACTTAGCCATTACAGAATATTCCACTTTTTTACCTTCAAAAACTTCTGGATTGTTTTTGTTATATGTTTTGGGTCATTATCCATTTGTACTATGAAGCGTCGCCCAATCAACTTTGCTGCATTTGACTGAATCTGGGCAGAGAGTATATCCTTATATACTTCATAATTCTTCCGGGTGCTTCTGCCTTCTGTCACATCATCACTAAACACCAGTAACCCAGTGCCACTGGAAGACATGCATTCTCATGTCATCACACTGCCTCCACCATGTTTCACAGATTATGTTGTATGCTTTGGATCATGAGCTGTTCCATGCCTTCTCCATACTTTTTTCTTCCCGTCATTCTGGAACAGGTTGATCTTAATTTCAGCCGTCCAAAGAATGCTTTTCCAGAATTGTTCTGGCTTTTTTTTTAGATGTTTTTTGGCAAAGTCTAATCTGGCCTTGTTTGCACCTTGTGGTGAACCCTTTGCATTTGCTCTCGTGAAGTCTTCTCTTGATTGTAGACTTTGACAGTGACACGTCTACCTCCTGGTTAGTGTTCTTAACTTCACTGCATGTTGTGAAAGAGTTTTTCTTTACAATAGAGAGGATCCTCAGATTATCCACCACTGTTGTCTTGTGTGGATGTCCAGGCCTTTTTATGTTGCTGAGTTCACCAGCGTGTTCTTTTTTTTCTCAGAATGTACCAAACTGTTGATTTGGCTACTCCTAATGTCTCTGCTATCTCTCTGATTGATTTGTTTTGTTTTTGAAGCCAAACAATTATCTGACATCTTCCAAATGCAAATGGCACACTTAGAATCAACTCCAGAACTTTTACCTGCTCAATTGATGTATAAATAACGAAGGAATAGCCCACAACTGTCTATGAGCTTTTGGGTTAATTGTCCAATTACTTTTGGTCCCTTGAAAAAGGGGGGAGGTACATATTAAAGGGCTGTAATCCCTTAACCTTTCCTCCACTTTTGATGAGTATACTTTCAAATTAAAGTTCAGGGTGTGCACTTTAAAGCTCATATGCATTATATAACTGTAACTTGAATATGTTTTGGTCAACAGCTAAAATAACAAAAATAATGCCTGTGTCCAAATATTTTGTATATGGACCTAACTGTATGTTGTTACATTGTGCTTACATTTAAAGTACCTTCATATAATTTCATACTACACTGTTGATGGTACCTCAAACATAAACCTACCCATATTCCAACTTCAATAGCGGCAAATGAAAACCTGGCAAGAGACATACACAACAACACACATACACAATAAGTGCATTGCATCATAATTTAAAATGTATGTATATGATAATTAAATATGCCTATATATAATTAAGTGACACCATAAATTATACAATAAATGTACATTTACATTTTTAAAAGTTTTATTGAGAAAATTAATTTACTTGAATAATTTGATTTATTCAAACTACCACAGTATAGACTAGGGGTGTGAACCTACGCTGGTCTCACGGTTCGGTTCTGTTACGATTATCATGTCATCGATTCAGTTCAATTCGATATCACGATGCATCACAATGCTTTGACGATGCATTGCATCCTCAATTTTCAATTTTACTTCACATTTATACAATTTTGTCAATAAATACAAGCAGTCAGATATATGAACTGTCCCTGACCTGGTTTCTTAAGTTAGTGGTATTACCCCCTGCTAGTGATGTGACATTAGAACCGAGGCATCGGAGCTTGTGTCGAGAATAAATGGGCATGCCAGATGAAGCCTCGATTCAAAGCTTGTGTTGTGTTGTTAATTGTTATAGAAATCATGTGACCAATGACAAACGAAGCTTCACTTTCTGTCCAGTCACGTGCGCGATTCACTTTGCGTGTCGAAATATTTGTAAAGTAAGATCTGGGGGATCGAACAAGTTTTAATTCGGACTTATTCAGTTACATTTTAGATACCCAGTCATACAAGTAATATGAAGAACACAAATTATTTCAGAAAAATTCAGTATTTGTCAAATGCAATTCATATGTGTACATTATTCTTCTATTACATCATATATTCGTACTAGTATTAAATTGCACAGTTTAATGGGTAAATGAATTTATCAGAGACAGAAATTTAACAAACACAAACACACACACTGTTAGGGTTTTATTTGTGCACGTAACTTGAATCGATCTGTGGAATATGTGGTAGATGCCTCGTCTTTCACAGGCTTTTGGCTGCTATATTTTTTTATTAACCACCAGATGGCTGTTTTTGAGACACTCGAAGCTTTGACTCTTTTCCCGAAACAGTCAGAGGAAAGCCTCAGTGCTTCACGAGGCTTCATTTGCCCATCCCTACCCCCAACATATTTCATTGTGCATGACATGATTTACACACAGCGTGTTTCTTCTCCAGGTCGTGCTCAGGTTGTTCATAAAAGCCGAAATGTGCCTAGATGTCGGCTTTTAATGTAGTTGGAGCATTTTTAATTACTCGCATTCGCGTCTCGCCTCCCTCCGCCATTAGGCACGTTCGATTTGAAGCAGTGCTGAGCAGGATGAGTGTATGACATCAACTGCGAAGCATAAGGATCCGTCTGCTCTCTTGTCGCTCTCGCGGTACTTGATGTCATACACTGATCATTCTGCGCAGCGGCGCTTCAAGCCGAACGTGCCTAATGTACCGCGACAAAGCACGTATGCGACAAATGACGTCAGAAAAGCGTCAGTACGTTATAATCGGTTATGGTCTATTACTGAACCGATACCGAATCGTCCTTGTCTGCATCGCGATGCATCGAAGAAACGATTCATTTCGACACCCCTAGTATAGACAAGAGAATGCAAAAGCACATTCCATACAATTTTCATCTGATTTTGTTTAGTATTACATATTAAGCCATGACCACCATTTTAAATGACACTGATGCATCTTTGCCAAATTTAAAAAAAATTAAAATTACATGAAGTTGTGTAATGACTGACCTGAAGACCAACACATTGATCAAGTCCCCTTGATTTTACACACAACTTTTAAGTGGTTAATGCAACAGTCATTAGACCACCTTTTTTAGTGGGTTAAGATGATCTCCCATCTTTTTCTCTTGACAATAGATGGCACTATTTTCTCTTGACCATATATTATCGCTTTTGATGTATGGCTATTATATTTTTCATTTTGTCATTTCATGTTAATATTAAAGGCCTGGAGGTCCACAGTGGAACAGACAGCCTATGGGACCAAGGAGGAAGCGGGAACTCGGAAGATAGCGGTGGAGCCAGAGTGACTAAGGACAATGGTTTTTAGATCTCTCTTGGGAGAGAGAGGCTGGGAGGGATCTGTGGAGAAATAGGAGATTTTGTTCTGGATGGAACCAGTGGAGAAACAGGAGATTTCATGTTGGAAAGGTCAGCAGCAGAACAGGTGATTTCATGATGGCAGTCAGGAAAAAAACAGTAAATACTGCAGAGGCCAGCTTCAGCTCACCCTCAGCAGTGGGAGTGTGGGCGGGACTCCTTTCCATACCTGCGAATTCTACTCCCTCGGGGATAGGCGACGTTGACGGCTTGTGCACCTGGTCAGAAGCAAAATGGAACTTGGGCTCTGGGGCGCTAGTTGACTCGGTCCTCTTTTCAGGCTCATGCATCATGGCAGACTGGGGCTTTCTGTCTGCGCTAGGCTCAGGCATTCACTCTGTGAATGGAGCAGTGAATGGAGATACATTGTTCACCAGCACCCACTCCACAAATGTGGCGAAACTCCCCCGAGGACCATCTCTGGGCAGGCGTGCCTTAGATCACTCGCTCAGGCTAGCATAGTAAAAACACAAAGCGAGCAAACTGGGAAGTGAGTGAGGAATGCCAGATCTAAAAAGTTCCTTGTGTGGTTCTTGAGGGTTTGTCCTTTTTGCTCCAAACAGAGCAGAACTACTTGTATATAGGGCTGCCCTCGACTAAGGATTTTTCTGGTCGACTAGTAGTCATTCATTTGAAGCATTAGTCAAGTAATCGCATTTTTATTAATAAACTGTTTAAATCATTATAATGAGCCTTTAATTGCCTACATAGCCATAAGCGCTGAAGCACACGCATAAAGCTTGCCACAGCACACCGGCAGAAGTAATGTGTCGGTGAAAAACAGTAAGGAGACTGCATTAACATTTTAATAATTTGATAAACTAGTGCTTTCTTTGTTCTCGGTTTAAGAGATGAGCTTGGCGACACTGACTCATCATCTCCGCAGTAGTGATGCACCTTGTTTCATACGGATTACATAATCTGAGAATATTTGTTTTCCATTTGAATTGGTTCATTTGAGAGTAGACATTTCTCTCTCTCTATATATATATTTTAATGTCTATAAGGCAAAGATATACACGGAGTTTCACGCTCAAGTTCACAGACCGAGACGGCAGAAACCTCCACACAGACACAATAGCTAGGGTGACCATACGTGCCATTTTCCCAGGACGCGTCCTGGCCAGGATTTCTATATTGCCAAAAATATCTAGGTTTTGGCTTTGTTTGCATCTGCAGACCGATCGGTGTATGACATCAAAGTACCATACAGACGGTTATGCTTTCGAAACGCTCTCGAGGTACTTTGATGTCAAACACTGATCGGTCTGAGCCGCACTTCCAGTAAATCCTGATTTTCAGCTGTGAGAATGTGCACAGTGACATTTGCTTCCTCTTCCTCTTGGTTGACAGTAAAAGGTTAACATTAGATTGAGCAGCCATGTAAAGTTGCTAATACTTACATATTTCAGCTGATAAGCCATATTTGAGGTCGATGAATGATAGGCAAGCGTTTGGACGTCCTGCCTGATGTACTGTATTACCACATATACCAGCCGTTAACGATCTGTCCATCATGAACTGCGTGACTTCGCCTGTGGATTTATTTATTTATTTTAATTTTTTTTAATGCAACTAAGCGACTGATTAAAATTTTGGTCGACCAAACTTCTTCTGGTCGACTAACAATTAGTTGACTATTAGGGGGCAGCCCTACTTGTATACCCATATTTTTTAAGGCTGGTTATTCTGTCACAGGCTCTGTGGTTATACTGTAGTAATCACACAACATAGGAGAAAAAAATAATGTTTATTAATACACAAGGATTAATTCATTCTCAAGAGAAACTGAGCATTAACCACAAACATCAAGACAATAATAACTGGCAGGAAAAAAATAAAAATATAATGAGAGTGTATATACAAGGAGAACTTATCGAGAAGCATTTTCAAATTATATGTAACCAAAGAAACAAACCAAGGCATGCTCCAAAACTAAATGGATCAGAGACACAACAACTCATATACCTTTATATATTTTTATTATATAATATTTTTTTTACAGTGGCTGATCCATCATTTTTCTGCACATGCTAAACTTATATGTAAATATGTTACAGTTTAAAAGTAAATCCACATTGTTCTTAAGGGGGGCATTTCCCCCATCTTCCCCTATATACACAATGTCTGTAGTCTTTATTATGACAAACTTTGATATTGTTCCTCGCTGTTTATATGAATTATTTGATCAGTTTATCTCTGACTATTTATGTTTGTGTTAACACAGGTTCATCAGTATTACAGCTTTTTCCCAGAGGATAAGGTTCCTTATGTCAACAGCATTGGTGAAAAGCATCGGATCAAGCAACTCCTTCAACAACTGCCACCACATGACAATGAGGTCTGTTAGTATGGTCATGGCTCAAAGTTTTTAATACAAAAATGGATAATTACAGCAGATATCTAAACACCTACAGCTGGTTTAGTCCTAGACACATAGTTATGTGTTTTGATATCATCTTGAGTTCAACTTGTCTCTATACATTTTAACACTAGACCAGAGGTCTTCAGCCCTGCTCCTGGAGACCCACTGTCCTGCAGAGTTTAGCACCAGCCTTAATAAAACATGCCTAAACCAGCAAATCATGCTCTTCAGCTTTAGAGCAGGTTAAAACTACACTTAGCAGGTGGGTCTCCAGGACCAGGGTTAAAGACCTATGCACTAGAATTACGGTATACTCAATTATTTCAGACCCTGCAATGAATCATGGCAACAGGATATGGTATTCAGTTTGTTTTCAAGAAATACAAATTACAATATAGAGTACAACAGGGCTAAACATGCGCATTTCACTTTATTCTCCTTTAAACCTTTAGAATGCACAAAAAAAACAGCACTGTCCTTAACAACTGCTTTGACTATGCATGTGGAAATTTGTTACATTCTTGACACGATTGTGTCAAGAAAATTCTACACTACTTTGATATATTATTTATTTATTAATGTTGTAGATTTATCAAGCAATTTAATGTAGCAAATAAAATTATTTACTATATATTGAGACAACTGTCTTATTAATGTTTTCAGTTTCGTTGAAGGTAATTAAATTAGCAGTTTTACAGAAGGAAGAATATGTAAATACATGGTATTTGGGGTAAAAACTTCAGCGTGACCGGTGTCTGAAGCACATAAACACGACAATAACATTGGCCAGACGACAGCCTGTGACATCACTACCTGTGCGACCACAGTATAAAATGGCGCTGGAAGAATACGTCATCCACTTCTTTGTCTGAAGCTCGCATCCGAGGCTTGCCAAGAAAAGAGATTGCAGTGTCTCGTTCCATTCTCAGGGAGCCATGGTAAACTGAGACTTTCATTTTCGAGGGAACTCGAACTGCATCCTCTAGTGGTCCCTATAGGGAATGGAATATCCACACTGCCATGCTGAGGGGAGTGCATGCCATATTTCCTGAGGCAAGCACTAAGCACCAACTCCACAGTGTAATCATCGGAGCCACCCCCCAGATGTATCGGTGGCTGTCAGTGACACTATCTCTTTCAGTCAAAGGCCCGAGCAACATATCCAAATAACTTACCTGTTAAGGGCTGAACAACCTGTCCCAGGGCAGAACTTAAAGGCTTGGAATCATATAACAATGTGATTCCTTTAAGGGGATATGGCCGAGCGTCTAGGCCATATTACCAGACCCTGGCCTGTCACATAGGGGGACTTCATACATCAACCTCTAATTCTACCAGGGAGGCTACAGTGTAGCCAATTGACCTGTCTGCCAGAGGCAGAGTCTCTGAAAGTGACGAATGTAAGGGAAATTGCAAGGAACTTGCAAGGAACCTACTGTATTCGAGATGGAGACTTCTCATAGGATCTTTTCCCTAGATCCCTTGAACTGGCAGCCATATCTGGCAGCCCAGTCTAAGCGGGAAACATCTGTCATGGCATCACTGAAGATACACATCTAGAGTGGGGCCCAAGGTGAGAACCGGGGTCTGATGCATAGAATGCATAGAATGTGCACTTACCAGGAAGCAGAGTAGTCGACTCTTAGATTAAGAGGAGGACTCACATACTCGACCCTTGTGCATAACACAACTCCTTAGCGTAACATTCGGAAAGAGCAGTCAGAACTCCTTAAGAAGGACTTCATTGAACAATAAACTTGCCTTGCCTTGCCTTGCCTAACATGGTCAAGGTGACCCACCAAGCCACAGAGGGGGAACTGTCGCTTACAGTCCATCAGGGGGCCAAAAGGAAGGCCTAGCAACCTGGTATGACTGCTTCACAGGCTCAAGGGAGCATAGTACTCAACTTTAAGAGTGAGAGTGGCGCATGATGGGGCTGCAGGAGTGCCATACTAATAGGAGACCCTCCAATTGAGGGTCGCACAGCAAACTCAACCATATGGGCAGTCACATGATGGGAGCTCCATGAAGCAGCATGCTCATAAGTGACCCTGTAATGAGCACAGAGGCAACCATCTGGGAGGCCAGCTAGGAGAGGCCTAATCTACCTGGTATTGTTGCCTCATGGAGCCCCAGGGAGTTCTTTAGAGTTCTTGGCTCTCAGGTCAAGAGGAGAACATGATCCATCCGGGAATAGCAGGCTCATAGATGACCCTCCCGCAGTTAGGGGAACACTGCCAAGATCAACAATGAAAACAGCCCACCAAGGAGGCAAAAGTTGGCCTTACAAAATGTTATGACTTGCGCATGGATCACCAGGAGTGGAGTCCTTGACTCTCAGATTGAGAGTAGAACTCACATGCTCAGCGTGGGAGTGGCAGGCTCATAGGTAACCCTCCTGCAGTGAGGGGAGCACTACCAAGCTCAACCAAAAAGGCAGCCTAACAGGGCGGCAGAAAGGAGGCCTCTCAACCTGATATAACTGCGCACGGGGCTCCGGGAGTGAAGTTCTTGACTCCCAGATTGATAGGAGAACTCACTCTCAATCACTCATCTCAGTATATGAGGGAGAGGTGCAGCTAGGCTCGAAAGGAGCCTGGTGAAGAGGCTTGTGGTAGCGGCAGGCTCTTGCACCACCTTAGGATCAAGGGAAGCAATGCCAGCTCCACCATGAGAGCAAGTCAGGACACAGAGCCATAGATGCACATGATTAGGCTCCTCAGAGCGAGTACTCAATAATAGACCTTCAGAAAGAAAAAAGTACCATCACACTACCTCAGGTAAAATGGTGTACTCCAAAAGGCTTCTTGAAGCCAAAAAACCCGGCACGGTCATCAGGGAGCAGAGTAAGCAATATCACTTGGGAGTGAGAGGAGTAACGCCATGATCAACCTGCAACTATCAAGAGAACTAGGATTCTGTACCAGAGATTTACCCACAAGCAGCCCTCAGGAGCACGAGGGATGTTTTCTGAAACACAATTTCCGGTTGAAGGGGAATGCTGGCACGTTTGGCTGCCACTAATTTCTCCTGTTTTATTTATTTTAACATTTCTGCGATCCAGTGCAGTGACTTTTTGGAGCTTTAGAAAGTGCTCGGTTATTTCCCTCTTCAGCGTAATGCGGAACAGCATTTTAATTAGTGGACTACTGTTTTTATTAGTGAGTTATATCTGCAGGAATCACTTCTACTGCTGGGATCAGGAATTATACGGCAACAAAACTTCTGCTTCTGAGGATTACCTCTTCATGGCCTTAATGTACACTGCTCGCAATCTACTGAACCTAAAGAGGAATTATTATCTATCTAACGACAGATATGAACTGTGCCGTAATGACGGTATTCTGCGACCTCCACGATATATACACTGCACATCAAGGCGCAGGTTTACTCACTCCTCATCGGATAACATCTTGGTGCCATCATTTCAGCACAAAAATCATCGATTGGTGTGTGTTGTCGATGATTTGAATAACTTGTCAGCGCTTCAATGCATAGAGCAGTCGTCACTATCCTCTACAGCCCTGCCTCAGGTGAAATCGGCACTTTTTAATGCACGTTCAGTAAACAATAAGTCTCTCATCTTATCGGATTTCATTGTGGAAAATGAACTTGATTTGTTGTGCTTAACGGAAACTTGGCACAGCCAGTCTGATTGACTTCTGTTTAATGAACTTACCCCCACTGGTCTGACTCCCTGGAGGACAAAGTCTCTGTGTTAAATTCTTTGGACTCTTTTGCACCTAGGAAATCTAGATATGTGTCCTATGTACGCTCTGCTCCTTGGTACAATGATGAGCTGCGCTCCAAGAAGGCAGCTTGCCATAAGATGGAGCATAGGTGGCGTCTCTCTGGCCTGAATGTTCATCACCTAGCATGGAAGGACCACTTAAATGAAGATATGGTAGAGATTGCATCTGTCAGGTCTCGGTACTTCTCACAGATAATTGTAAATAATCAAAGTAATCCCAGACAATTGTTTCATGTCATTAACAAAATCCTGAAAGGCAACAGTTCTTCCAGCGTACCCATTACGGCTAATCTCTGTGATAGAACTGAAAAAATCAAGGAATCTAAGATCGATAAGGCTCAAAGTTGTATGAGTATTACTTCTGTTTCGGCTGATCTTGCTCTCAATACCATTCAATTCTCTGGAGCCCCTCTTTCAAATTTCTCCACACTTGATTTCATTTCTCTGGGCAAAGAAGTTCTGAGATGAGGGCTGCCACCTCCATAGTTGATCCTGTACCGAAATGTTTATTTAAAGCATGTTTTGCATGTTAACCTGTTAACCCGCACCTGGATGCCGGCGCACTGAACGCTCTTTGTTTGCACGTGTCAATGTTTATGAATAGATTAAATGAAAAGGGACATAATTAATCTTGACAAACTATACATCATTCTGAAGGTCTAAGCCTCAAGCATCGACGATAGATCGCTGTTCTTCAATGGAAAGCTTATAAAGAATGTATTTGCTAAATTTGTGTAAGCAGTACACATCAAAACATGCATAATAAAAAACATTTTTGTGTGTGTGTTTTGTGGGGAATGTGGCTGTATATGCATGATTACCATCTGTATGACCGCACATCAGCGTGTGATTGCTGTCTGTATGACAGCTATCAGTGTGAATGCGGTCTATATGAATGGCCATTAGAGTGTGATTATTGACTATATGGCCGGCCATCTGTATGATTACCATCTGTATGATCGGCCATCAGCATGTGATTACTGACTGTATAAGCAGCTATCAGTGTGAATGCGGTCTATATGAATGGCCATTAGAGTGTGATTATTGACTATATGGCCGGCCATCTGTATGATTACCATCTGTATGATCGGCCATCAGCATGTGATTACTGACTGTATAAGCAGCTATCAGTGTGAACATAGTCTCAGAAAAATGGTTGCAGGAATCTCATTTTTCATGGTATCTTCTTCAGATTTGAAATATAAACTCATGAGACATGTGACTTTCAACCCAATACTTTTCTGAATTGCTCCAGGACTGATTCCATGTATTTTTATATGAAATAATTGTTTTTTTTTAATACAATTTTTTCAAGGCACTTCAGTGTCTATAACTTTTTATCTTTTTGAGCATTATCAACTCTGGATGATGGATAGTAAAACCCAAAGGGTCTTCTTTCCAAAGACACCAAAATTGTGTGTGTAGCACAGTGAAGTCAGGAACTGTTACAATTTTAATTATGTAGGTCATTTTCAGCTGTGAGTACCACAAATGGGGGGTGCAGGTTAACAGGTTAAAGCATGTTGTAGGCACTGTCGTGTTGAGTATTGTTAATGACTCCCTGGGCTTTGGTGTTGTGCCAGCATCTTTCAAGGTTACTAATGACTTGTTACTTGCTGCAGACTCTGGCTGCCTGTCAATTTTGATTCTTCTTGATCTCAGCGCAGCCTTTGACACGGTTGATCATTCTCTTTTACTCTCTCGGATGGAATCTGTGTTTGGTATTACAGAGACTGCATTAAACTGGTTCAAGTCTTATTTCTTAGACCGCAGGCAGTTTGTCTCCATGGGTGGATCCAAGTCTAAAATTGGCTCAGTCAAATTTGGGGTACCCCAGGGATCACTTCTGAGTCCATTACTCTTCTGTATGTATATTTTCCCTGTATGATCTCCTTAGATCTCTTGGTCTTAACTATCACTACTATGCAGATGACACCCAGGTGTACATTTGCTCAAAACCGGGTGACTATCCAGCTGTTGCTTTCCTGGAACAT
Organism: Sinocyclocheilus rhinocerous; assembly: GCF_001515625.1. NCBI lineage: Eukaryota > Metazoa > Chordata > Actinopteri > Cypriniformes > Cyprinidae > Sinocyclocheilus > Sinocyclocheilus rhinocerous. The sequence continues at coordinate 156,713 of NW_015647014.1, forward strand.
TGCATCTCTGAGATAAAAATATGGATGTCTTAACATTTTCTTTGCCTTAACAGTGATAAGACGGAGGTTATGCGTATTGGCTCAACCCACCAACTACGTAAAGCTGGACATTTAACACTTACTGTAGATGGTTCCGTCTTGGAATTTCAAACAAAATTAAAGACCTTGGGGGTGTCAGGATTGGACTGTCTTTGTTGTGTTTTGCTCCCCATGTGCTCCCTGTGACCCAGTTTTGTCGACCATCCGTTGCCTCGGGACTCCACTCCTCCAACTGCGCCTCGTCCCTTCGTCCCTCCGGCTCTTCCTCAGTCCTCTGTCGCTCCAGCTCCACCGCGGCCTTCCGTATCCCCGCCTCCGCCTCGGTCGCCAGCGCCATCTGTGCCGCCTTGGCCCTCCGGATCCTCCTTGTCATCCTGGCTCATCGGTTCTCCATTTCCACCTCGGGCTCCTCTGCCAACTGCTCCGCCGCAGTCGGTTGGCCCCCTGGAGTCGTCAGCCCTTCCTCCTCCATGGCTCCTCCCTCAGTCGGCTCAACCGTGGGTCGACATTATGGCTGTGGCCTGGGTCCCACCTGGCGCCGCATGCTCCAAGTCCCTCCTGTCATCTCCCTGGCTCCTTCCTCCGTCTGATCCACCCTGTCTCCTCCTATTTCCTTGGCTCCTCCCTCCGTCATCACCTCCTTGGACTCTGTTTGCCGGCCCCCTTCCGGGTGTCCGTCCTCCTCCTGAGCCTCCTCCCAATTCCCACCTGTCCCTCCCTCTGTTGGTTCTACGGCGCGAGGACGCGCCATCCGGCAGGGGGGCGAAATGTCAGGATTGGACTGTCTTTGTTGTGTTTTGCTCCCCATGTGCTCCCCGTGACCCAGTTTCTCCCTCATGTGCCCTTATTTGGTCATTCCTGTTCCTGTCCTCGTTGTCTCTTAATTAGTCATTCTGTTCACCTGTGTTCCTCCCAATTCCCTCATTATCCTGTGTATTTAAGCCACAGTCTGTTCAGTCTGTGTTTGTCGGGTCTACTTGTTGGATCATGTGTGTTTACTCCTGTTCCTGTTGTGGATTTACCCCTGTGATTCTCTCATTAAATACCGTTTATGTTATCCACGTCTTCATTGTTCCTTCCAGCAGCGAATCGTGACAGGGGGTGATATTTGACGCTCATTTAACATTTGACCCCCATGTTCAGAACACTGTTAAAGCATCATTTTTTCATCTCAGAAATATTGCACAAATACGCCCCACGCTGTCCTTTACTGTGGCTGAAAAACTGATCAATACATTTGTTTTTTCCTGCATCGATTACTGCAATGCTTTGCTTGCAAGTGTCTCAAAAACTACCCTAAATAAACTGCAGTATGTCCAAAACTCAGCTGCTAGAATCCTGACAGGGACCAGAACTAGGGAGCACATCACTCCAATTTTGGAATCCCTACACTGGCTCCCTGTTAGGTTTCGTATTGACTTTAAAATTATCATGCTTACGTATAAGGCCTTGTATGGTTTGGCATCTTATTATCTATCAGAAATTCTGACTGTTTACTCTGCTAGGCGTGTTCTCTGTTCCTCTGATTCTGGCCTTTTGACTGCTCCCTCAACTCGTCTACGCTCTATGGGTGACCGGCCATTTTCCTCCCTTGCTGCAAAACTCTGGAACCGCGGGTATCAGAGCAAAGCCTCTGACGAGAGAACATGCACTCCTAGTCGTAAATTTCTATTTCATAAAACAAAAAGCCATTTGAGGCAGTATGGTAGTGATTTTACCACAAGTAAGGGGCATTCTTAGGCAAAGTGAAGGAGAAATTAAAAAAAAAAATATATATATATATGTATATATGCAATTTTATTAATAATATTAATCTAATGAAATATTTCCTGTGCCATGAAATATAGTTCATTCATAACTTCATTCATAGCGGTTTATGATTGCCAAGTATTAATATTGAATGTGCAGTCACAGGTGTGTGTTCATCAGCATTTTATAACACCACTGAATGAGTCTCATCAAGTAAAAATTTGCAGTAGTTGATCCTTGATGATTCTTATTACTGATGATGTGTACTGATGTCAGGTTCATTACTGTACCTCACTGGATGAAGAAGGAAAGCGGGAATTAAAGATCTTCAGTAACCAGCGAAAGCGAGACAATCTAGGCAGAGGCACTGTCCGAACTCTACCCCTCACTGTAACTGGAGCTATATGTGAACAGGTACATATACGAGTACTAAATAACACCACATATACCTTACCCTAACCTGGCACACATTTATGACAATGAAAACAGTATTCATCTTTTAGTGGAGATGCAAGCTTCCGTTTCTAACCCTCGTCATGTCACTGATAGTCACTATGTGGCCACCACCAGTAAAGTTAAACATTGACTGATCGACCAGTGAATTACTTTTCTGGACTAGTGAACAGGATTAGTAAAAATTAATAGCCATGCAAACCCTAGATGTAGTAAAAATGTTTCAGTATATTTTTCAGTAATGATTAAACATTGCATGTTACGCAGAGAGGCTGCCAAATTACATCATGTCCTTCTCACACAGTGTGGAGACCAGATCAACGGTGGTGACATTGCAGTGTTTGCCTCACGGGTTGGCCATGGCCTGTGTTGGCACCCTCGCTGTTTCGTGTGCTGTGTGTGTTCTGAGTTATTGGTAGATCTCATCTACTTCTACCTTGATGGCAAGATCTACTGTGGCCGCCACCATGCTGAACTACTCAAGCCACGTTGCTCAGCATGTGATGAGGTAAGCCAACAGTGTAAAGTACAAGCATCTGTTCACTGGCTGAAATCAACCTTGATCCCGTTAGCATGCCTACACATTTCCTGTAGGTTACCTTTGACAAGCCAGTACCCAGAAGCCTTGCTTCAGAATATAAAACGCCTTACTTAATTTGTATCTTTTTGTAGATTATTTTTGCAGATGAGTGCACAGAAGCAGAGGGGCAGCACTGGCACATGATACATTTCTGCTGTTATGAGTGTGAGGCCCCACTAGGAGGTCAGCGTTACATCATGCGTGAGGGACATCCTCACTGCTGCAACTGCTTTGAGTCACTTTATGCAGAATACTGTGACTCTTGTGGAGAACACATAGGTAAAGAATGACCTCCATGAATCTTGTTTTCTTTCTTCCCTCATTACAGTACAACAGCTTCTGGGTTTTGCTTTTATTCAGGTAGAATAATAAAAATTATCACACAAATAAGTGCTGCAAATCAGCACTGCATGCAGCAAAATGAACAAATATATTATACATGTCTTGTTGTTTTCTAAGATCACAGTAGATTACGCACATACCCACATATTTTATGGCTATCTATAAATGAATGGATGCTCATACATGAATGCACAGCCATTTGCATTTCTAATCTCCATGACATGAATCTGCTGTTGTGTTTCCTTAGACTGCTATTTTTGACTTTTATTCACAAACTTAAGCTGTTTGATAATTTTTACTCAAAGAGCTCTAAATTACACTAAATTAGCCCTAAATTACAGATTACACTTACAAGTATGGTTGGACTGCATTTGTGTCAGAGAGTCACCCCACATCTGAATATGTCTACTTCCCTACTATATAGTAGAATAAAAGCAATTCATGAATAATGCAATAAAATATTGCAATAAAAGCATGCTAAATAAGTAGTTTGTCTGAATTCGCACTATTCATAAAACATTCGGTGAAAACTGCCCAGATGATGCATTTTACAATAATATGTGTAGGACGAGAGAGGACGCTGGCGTTTTTTGTTCGCCGCTTCTCCGTTGTAACAGTTTCTTTGTTTTAATAGTTTTAACAGTTTTTTTTTTTTTTTTT
>NW_015647014.1:162398-187421 GCF_001515625.1 Sinocyclocheilus rhinocerous
TAGTAAATTCTGCTCCATCTGAAAGCACGTGATGATGATTTCCTGCTGATTACAGAACCAGCTTTTTAAACAAAATGAGCATGACAATCGCATTTCGTGCAGCCCTACTGTTGTGATTGTATGTTTAAATAGATCACATATGTGACTACTTTTAGCTTCAGATAAACATCACTTTTCAGCCTTTTATTCCACTTTTAGTCTAGCTTTGATCATCCATGTACTAGTGTACTTTTGGTCATCCATGTACTAGTGTACTTTTCATATCAGTATAAACATTTAAAACGTACACAGTATTTCTGTTCTAGGAAAGCAGGCTGAATATACTAGTGAGTATATTTGTCATTGTATATTTGATGAGTACATCCTACATCTATCTGTCTGTCTGTCTAGCTAGCTAGCTTCCTAGCGTCCTATCTAACTAAAGTTGTATCAATTGTTCTGTTGTTCAATTTATTGTTCTATCAATTTTTTCCCCAAAACTTTCAAACAAGGCTTTTGAAGGCAACATTCAAGGTTTATTTCGACAAACTTTACTTTTCTAGGGGTGATATTTGACGCTCATTTAACATTTGACCCCCATGTTCAGAACACTGTTAAAGCATCATTTTTTCATCTCAGAAATATTGCACAAATACGCCCCACGCTGTCCTTTACTGTGGCTGAAAAACTGATCAATACATTTGTTTTTTCCTGCATCGATTACTGCAATGCTTTGCTTGCAAGTGTCTCAAAAACTACCCTAAATAAACTGCAGTATGTCCAAAACTCAGCTGCTAGAATCCTGACAGGGACCAGAACTAGGGAGCACATCACTCCAATTTTGGAATCCCTACACTGGCTCCCTGTTAGGTTTCGTATTGACTTTAAAATTATCATGCTTACGTATAAGGCCTTGTATGGTTTGGCATCTTATTATCTATCAGAAATTCTGACTGTTTACTCTGCTAGGCGTGTTCTCTGTTCCTCTGATTCTGGCCTTTTGACTGCTCCCTCAACTCGTCTACGCTCTATGGGTGACCGGCCATTTTCCTCCCTTGCTGCAAAACTCTGGAACCGCGGGTATCAGAGCAAAGCCTCTGACGAGAGAACATGCACTCCTAGTCGTGCTTAGCTGCTAACATAGACAAATGGCAGTGAAGATGAAGAAGAGGATGGCATATTCTCCTGGTGCTCTTTCATACAGTGGTTGCAACAGTAGTGATGCCACAGGCTGTCGCCCGGCCAATGTTATTGCCCTGTTTAGTTCCCCATAGCGACCACTAGAGGACACGGTTCGTGTTCCCTCGAAAAAAGAATCACATTTTAATTAGTGCTGTCAAACGATTAATTGCAATTAATCGCATCCAAAAAAATGTGTATATATAGTAGATACAGTATATAGATACTGGCCTACAATAATAATAGACTACTAAGTAAAAATATACCAATATGACTGCTACTGATGTCTCTATTAAATGCATTTTTTCCCTCGGTTTTTGGCCATTATTTTATAGCCATTCAACATTATAGTATAATTGAAGGACATTATTCTAACATTTAATAGGCTTAGAAAAATATAACAACTTTTAATTTAAGTGAACGTAATCCTCACATACACCTATAAATAGTATATGCATAAAATATAAATTCAATATTTAATTGAATCTTTATTTAAGCTACTATACTAATTTATTCCTCTTTTTCTTTTGTTCTTTGATTTACATCAATTACACAGACTGCAGCAGGTTTTACTTTAAAAGCAGTGCTGTCTCTTTAAAACATGACATGGATCTGACACACATCCAATTTTCTCCCAACTCTTTATGGTCATTTAGGTCTTTCTAGCTAATTTAAGACTTACATAATTTTGTGTGTTACTGTCCATTGAAAATGATGGTTTCTTGATGGTTTTACACCTAATTCTTCACCTTAATTCTTAATACTTTTGCAGTTAACATGTGTCTTTTCTTCTCCACCTGTTTTTTATCTAACCCCGCCGACCCAATGAGCACTTTGCTGTCCAATGGTCATGTCATAACTTTGCAATTTCTGTATTACATTAGTTTTGAATATTTCTCATGGGGATTTAATAATTTTTGACTTATTAGTCACAGGTGTTTGTTCATCAGCATTTTATAACACCACTGAATGAATCTCATCAAGTAAAAATTTACAGTAGTTGATCCTTGATGAAGCTTACTTACTAATGATGTGTACTGATGTCAGGTTCGTTACTGTACCTCACTGGATGAAGAAGAAAAGCGGGAATTAAAGATCTTCAGTAACCAGCGAAAGCGAGACAATCTAGGCAGAGGCACTGTCCGACCTCTACCCCTCACTGTAACTGGAGCTATATGTGAACAGGTACATATACGAGTACTAAATAACACCACATATACCTTACCCTAACCTGGCACACATTTATGACAATGAAAACAGTATTCATCTTTTAGTGGAGATGCAAGCTTCCGTTTCTAACCCTCGTCATGTCACTGATAGTCACTATGTGGCCACCACCAGTAAAGTTAAACATTGACTGATCGACCAGTGACTTACTTTTCTGGACTAGTGAACAGGATTAGTAAAAATTAATAGCCATGCAAACCCTAGATGTAGTAAAAATGTTTCAGTATATTTTTCAGTAATGATTAAACATTGCATGTTACGCAGAGAGGCTGCCAAATTACATCATGTCCTTCTCACACAGTGTGGAGACCAGATCAACGGTGGTGACATTGCAGTGTTTGCCTCACGGGTTGGCCATGGCCTGTGTTGGCACCCTCGCTGTTTCGTGTGCTGTGTGTGTTCTGAGTTATTGGTAGATCTCATCTACTTCTACCTTGATGGCAAGATCTACTGTGGCCGCCACCATGCTGAACTACTCAAGCCACGTTGCTCAGCATGTGATGAGGTAAGCCAACAGTGTAAAGTACAAGCATCTGTTCACTGGCTGAAATCAACCTTGATCCCGTTAGCATGCCTACACATTTCCAGTAGGTTACCTTTGACAAGTTCGTACCCAGAAGCCGTGCTTCAGAATATACAACTCCTTACTTAATTTGTATCTCTTTTTGTAGATTATCTTTGCAGATGAGTGCACAGAAGCAGAGGGGCATCACTGGCACATGAGACATTTCTGCTGTTATGAGTGTGAGGCCCCACTAGGAGGTCAGCGCTACATCATGCGTGAGGGACATCCTCACTGCTGCAACTGCTTTGAGTCACTTTATGCAGAATACTGTGACTCTTGTGGAGAACACATAGGTAAAGAATGACCTCCATGAATCTTGTTTTCTTTCTTCCCTCATTACAGTTACAACTGCTTCTGGGTTTTGCTTTTATTCAGGTAGAATAATAAAAATTATCACACAAATAAGTGCTGCAAATCAGCACTGCATGCAGCAAAATGAACAAATATATTATACATGTCTTGTTGTTTTCTAAGATCACAGTAGATTACGCACATACCCACATATTTTATGGCTATCTATAAATGAATGGATGCTCATACATGAATGCACAGCCATTTGCATTTCTAGTCTCTATTACATGAATCTGCTGTTGTGTTTCCTTAGACTGCTATTTTTGACTTTTATTCACAAACTTAAGCTGTTTGATAATTTTTACTCAAAGAGCTCTAAATTACACTAAATTAGCCCTAAATTACAGATTACACTTACAAGTATGGTTGGACTGCATTTGTGTTAGAGAGTCACCCGCAATCTGAATATGTCTACTTCCCTACTATAGTAAAAGTAAAATAAAAGCAATTCATGAATAATGCAATAAAAGCATGCTAAATAAGTAATTTGTCTGAATTTGCACTATTCATAAAACATTCAGTGAAAACTGCCTAGATGACCTACCGCTTCTGGTGAGATTACAATGTAATGAAAACAAATTTAGATGCTAACATTGTTGTCTATGACATGCAACACAAACCCTGTTAAAATTTAATCAAATTGAGTTTAGTTCATAAAGGCAGTGCAAAAATATTAACTGTAAACGGTGTATCTATTTTTGGTCCATATGTAATACCTCACTTGCTTGGGTGTATTGGAAAAGTGCTAGGGAAAGAAAAAAAACGAACAACAATTTTATGTAAAACAATAATTGACCACAGGTTTAATTAACAATTGAGCATTTTTGTTTTATTTATGAAACTAGTTTAGATGGGCATTTACAAAAAAAAAAAAAAGCACACCTTAAGTCCCGTTTCCACTGCAGGAACTTTCTCCAGGAACTAGGGACTTTGGGCCAGTACTCTGTGTTTTCACCACAGGAACCAGGATCTAAATAAAGTTCCGGGTAAAAATTTGCCCCTCAGAAAGTCCCTGCTCGCGAGGTAGTACTTTTTCAAAGGTCCGGAACTTTCGGGGGTGGGACTTGGGCGCTGAACATGCTAATTGGTTGAGTTCACGCAACTGTAGGTGTGTTCGACTTCATGCGGCGCTGCGCAGACCGATCGGCGGCTGACTTGAAGCAGTGCATGCCGGTTAGAAATTTTGTCCGACTTGAACTGGCGCCGACGCCACGTCACTGTCACGTGTGGCATCAAAGTACCGCGATAGCGTTTTGAGAGCAGCCGGCTGACTCAGCTGGTGCAGCTTTTTCAGAGCGACTGCAGGAGTGCTGATGATGAAACAGCTGTTTCACGATTGGCCAAATTCACCACATGACAACAATGACGTGTGTTTCTAACATCTTCAAATCCAATACTGCTCACAAATCTGTGTTTTTAGAACAGTAAAAGCTTTTTTACTGTAGTCGCAATGTTATATTGAGTCACGTTTATCAAAAAAACACTGATAAAAGCATATATAACCCCACTATTGGTATTTAAATAGTATGTGTTTATGTTGAACTTTATTCTTGAACAGATGGCGCTGTATTAAGCAGTATATAAAAAGTCTTTCTGTTGCTCATGAAACGTTTCTGAAACGTCTGTGTATTTGACAAATATTCCATGTTATTCACTTCATCTGTGTCACTACTGGGAGCAGAAAGTGTCCGACTTTCTTTGCTTTCAATTCCGCCCCAGACTGCAAGCGGCTACTCTCATCGATCGGTCTGCGCAGCACTGCATGAAGTCGAACACACCTATTGTATTTCAACCAGCATATATTCGCATAATTAAAAAAATATATATTACTGTTATTGTGTCATGAAATGTAGTTTTAAAAGTATTTCAGGTGAGAATGTAGTTGTTTAAAACTCAAATCTGCGGTTTATTTATAAAGACAGCGCCTATTTGAAAATGTGCGTCGCTGATTTTGGAGACGTGAGATCCACGCGATCAGTGGGCGCTCAGTGCTCATCTGTCCCAACGAGAGCAGCCTCAACTCGGTTAGTCCTTCTGACATTTGCCGCTGGCTCTGATGTCTCTGTAGTGGTTAAACATAAGATAGAATTCATTTTGGGTAAATCTAACAGGAAATATTTGGTCTTTATTCTATTAATCTATTAATATGTTAAAATGAAAATGGAAAGAGGCAATACTGTTTGATATAATATTTTGTTTCATTGTAATGTAGGTACGTTCCCTGATCTACATTTCTGTGGCAATTAATATGTTTAAATGAAAACGAAAAGAGGCAGTGGTGTTTGATATCATATTTCGTATTATTGTAAATACAGTGAGGAAAATTGCAGTAGCCAAGGCAAGCTGACTGACGTTATCAAGAATCAAGCTGTTCCATTTGCAGAATTACCGGACTATTTATTTGCATACTTGGTATTGAGAAATGCGCGCAGACCTACGTCACCAGACTATTAGCCTAATCTTCTCAGTACTTTAGACCGCGATGGAAACGCAGACAGCAACAGGTCTGGGGGAAAAATTTCTGTAATTTCGGTGGAAAAGCGACTTTAGACTGTCTTGAATTGAGCATCCATGTGGTATTTTATAAAACTTTTCTATTATTATATTATTATTATAGGTGTGTTATTATATTATTAGAAGTTTTAAAAGTGCTATATGCAGTTGGGAACAATAATATTTGTTCAAAAAATGTAAAAAAAAAAAAAAATGTTAGTACAAAATTCTGATAGTGCTAAAGTAAAATATTCTGAATTGGGACTACACCACAGCTGTAGTGCAATATAGCCCCCTATACCCTAATTACTATTAGTCCTCTAATAAAGTCCACTTGAAGGAGTGAATGAAAATGTGTGAGTGGATTTAGGCACTTAATTTTCTGGAAATACTGCATTTTCACAGTGCATGGGTGTTCTCTAGTGCATGCTAGATGACTGTCCCTTCAAATAGTGCACTATATAAGGGTACAGGGGCAATTTCAGATACAGCTTGAGTGTATACCAGTTGTGTCCATTGTTGTATCACATCTTGCTGCAATAGCTTGAGGTTGTCCACATTGAATGCATCAACTCAAGTTGGCAGAAGTAACACAAGCCTGTATACTATCTGAGAATGTTTGTAAAAGATTCCCTTTATCAGACCGTTTATCTTTAGGAATTTCTGAAGGCAAATTAATCCAGTTACATTTCCTACAATCAAAGAGTACTAGAACATAATATTTTGGTTATGTATGAAACCCTGTTTCCCTGAGTAGGGTACGACATGCTGCATCAGATGTTAATGCTATGTAAACACTCTCCAGGTGTAAAGATTGTATGAAGCCTGTATAGAATTGGCTGATGGCACTAGTACCGCCCTCTGAGGTATTGCATTATTTGTGCAAAAAAAAAAACACTTCTGGAACACTATACCCCAAAGCCATACGGGGCTTTCGCACCAGATTAACCATTTCATAGTTTCTAGAACTACTGACGTAAGTTCCCGCTTTTTGGTGAGTTCGCACCACAGGAACTAGGAACATATTTAGTTCTAGATTTCGTTCTAGACTAAATTTCGTTTGGGGGAACTAATTTAGCTCCTACTTCAGAGTAGGGTTTAAAACAGTTCTACCAGTGACGCAGTGTACGCTGATTGGCCAAACACATACAAAACACCAGCTACCTGGGATTTTTAAAAAGCTATGTAAACATTTTTACTCCACAAACATGGAAAACAGTGATAATGGCATTTACCTGTCTGCAGCGTAGTTGTTTTCTCAGGTTTGATGATATGTAACACTACAAGTTGTCATAGGAGATTTAGTCAGATTGTCATGGTCTTTCAATCACGTAAACTATGCGTTTACATAACATCTCCATTATCACGAAACCCATGATACACAGCAAAAAGAGCTCTGATCACGGCATTCTCCATTCACCAGTTGTTGATGTTTGAAGATGCTGCGAATAAAGACTTCACTATCGGCCACTTGAAAACGGCTTGAGGGAGAAATTGGTTCTCTAGGAACAACCCTGCTGGCTAGTTCCTAGAACTAAGTTCCTAGAACTACACGGTGCGAAAGCCCTGTTTAGTGAACCTCCCCAAATGAACAATATAAACTGATGCAGCAGCAATCAGTGCTGTGTAAACTTATGTGTAGCTGGGGCAGCGCTCACCGAAGAACACCGCTAAAAATGGCAGGACTGAACCAACAGGGCAGTGGATCCAATTTGCACTCTTAACTGGATCCAGATTGTACTCTTCACCATGACACAAATAGCTGCCACTTAAAAGCATAGAGTCCCCAAGTAAAGAGAGCTCTTAAAGGGGTCATCGGATACAAAATTCACTTTTACATGTTTTAACATAAATGTGTGTTAGCAGTGTGTGTACACATTCACCCTATAATGATAAACATTCACCCAGTGTTTTTTTTTTAATCTCCCAAAATAATAACCACTTTCTGTGTGACATCCCACGTACCCAGGCCCCTCCCACAATAGTTGATTGAAATTGGCGTTTTACCTTAGACCCGCCCTTAGTGAACTGGAAAGAGTTCGCCATTGTTTCGACACTGGAGCAGGGGTAGACAAGAATGTCTCCTAAGTGATTGAGGTGTTCTGTTGTTGGATGTAATAATGATCATAGCAGTCGTCATTTACTCCCGACATCTGAGCCACTGAAGACGCAGTGAATTACATTTGTTTTTGAAGGGAATGCGCCCCCTGATTTCCTCCTAAATGCATCTATGTTCGCACTACATCATTCGTGATCCAGCTTCACCTACAGAAATAGGTTTTTAAGGTATTTTATATGAATCTTGCAAATTGCCTTTCCTAATAATGTGCTAGTTAGCAAGTACCGTGGCTAAATGCAGCTAAAGTTTACAGTACGGCTCGTCATCCACAGAAGAGAGGGGTGGGGTGAGCAAAGAGACATGCAACAAAACGGTTCGTTGTGAAAGGAGCTGTTTTTGACAAGGTAAAAAAGGTGTTGTTTTACACTACCATTGATAAATTTTAACCAAAGTATGTTATAGACCAGTGGTGCCCAATGGCTCGATAAGTCGATAACTTAAAACTAAAATATAATATATTCACTAATGTTATGACTAATATGTAAAAAAATCAAAAAATATATATAAATAAATAACAGCACCACCTCTCTACACATTCTGTGTTTCGGAGCAGCAAACCGTTTCTCATCGCGCTGTGTGAAATACAGACTGAACGGCGGCTCAAAACCACTGTATGAGCATATGATACACAAACTACAGCTCTTGGCTGGATAAAAAATCCAGCCAGTGTCACACTAGTAGCCTAACGTTTTGATGGACGATTAATGTAATCAAGGTAAAGATGATTACAGTGACATACAGGATCATGCATTAGGCACGCATTGTGTCCTTAATAATTGATGTGCAAACGAACCGTGTATATGTGTGCTCTTGGCGCACTGATCACTATAACACTATATATCATATTTCTGCTTGAACACAGCTCAGTATATTCACGTAGTTGAATACAGCGAGGGTTTTATAACAGATGCTCGTGTGTTTTGGAGAAGTTTGTGAGGATCAGTGGTGTTTATGTACATATGGGAATCAGACGCTCCAAACAGCTTGTTCTGAAAGAGGAACTATTCACTGTGGCGTCGAGCCGCCTTCAGAACGCTGAGTTCAGAATGGTTTCATTTTTAATTTGTATTTTGGTGTGTTTAGTGATTCTGAATGGACCCGTATAGTAGATTTATATGTAGTCCTTTGGTATCTCCCTGTGGTATTGTTTGGTATGGCAGGTTGACTTGTGCTTATGTTAAAATTACTGTATAATTGAGCTTTACATAATTTTAAGTTGTATAGAATATCTGCAGTGACATTTTTGCGAAGTATGTTTGCAAAAAAGAACATGGAATGTTTAAATCTATCTTGAATTTGATTTGTTTAAAAAAAAATACATGTAATTGAAAAGTACCGTATTGACCCGAATATAAGACGATGTTTTTTTCTTGAATACAAAAGTTTTAGTGAATAGAAAAGTTTGGGCTTGCAGTATTGATTTGGAGAGGAGGGGGTATTGGATTAAAAAAGGTTGAGAACCACTGTTCTGATCTCATCATCATCCAGTCTGTCTGGAATGACATGAAGAAACAGAACAAACCGGGACATACTAAATCCAGATGAACTGTGGAAACATCTCCAAGATGCTTCAAGAAACCTATCTGCAAAGCTACAATACTGTTAAAAGTTTTAGGCACTTGTGTAAAAATGCTGTAAAATGAGGATGCTTTCAAAAATAATGTCATAAATAGATTTTCTTTATCAGTTAACTTCTATGAACTAAATTAAATCAACATTTGGTGTGACCATACTTTGCATTTAAAGCAGCTTTTGCCCTTGGTGCACTTGTTTTTCTGGTAGCTTTGCAGGTAGGTCTCTTGAAGCATCTTAGAGAAGTTGCCACAGTTCTTCTGGATTTAGTCTGTCTCTGTTTGTTCTGTTTCTTCATGTCATTCCAGACAGACTGGATGATGATGATGATGAGATCAGATTTGGATGATGATGAGATCAGAACCCCTCCCCTTAGAAATGCAGGGTTTGTCCAAGGCCTGAAGGTTCATATAGAAGTGGTTGTATGCATGTTAAAATGCATTTCTGCATCACTCTAAAACAGGAGCTTGTGTCAGATAGCGGAGACCATTTTAAATTTGAAGGGGTCATCGGATGCCCTTTGATATGATCTGATGAGATCAGATCTCTGTATGGAGCACTGGCTGTTGTTTCTTTTACCTGAAAAAAAAAAAATTGACAATTCGAAAGATTTAGATCAAGACTTTGTTCCCCTTCAGGAACTCGAGCTGCATCGAAACACTTTGGGAACGCCCTGGCGAGACTATGTTCTAAAGCATGTGTGAAATCAGTCCAATAGAGAAGCAAGATGTCACGAGCTGGGTGACGTGAGCAACCAGGAATCATAAAGGCACATCCGGCAAGCTCACATGTTAGCTTCTGCTCTTCAGCGGCGTTTCAAGTCGTGTGTCCCTCCCTGCCCACGCTATCTCTCGGTTGGGGTTACACACGATTTGTGTGTTGTCTGTTTGGGAGCGGAGTATGCATGTGTTCCCTGCCGGTCATCTGCTTCAGGGCACCGAAGTGGCTCCTCTAGTGACACCAGAGGCCAGTCTCGAGAGAAAGAGTTCTGAGTTCCGAAGAAAGATGGGGGGTTGCGTCCGATCATAGATCTGCATCTATTGAACCGCACTATCAAATGATTTCGGTTCAAGATGCTTACTACCCTCGCTTCCGCAGAAGCTAACATGTGTGCATGCCGGATGCGCCTTTATGCTTGCTAGTTGCTCACGTCACCCCGCTCGTGACGTCTCGCTTCTCTATTGGACTGATTTCACACATGCTTCAGAACGTGGTGTCACCAGGGTGTTCCCTTCGGGGAACCATGGTTACATACGTAACCTCGAGACGTTTCATATCAAAAGTACCAATATATAAAACTGGAAGTTTCCAAGGAATTTGCACTAGTGCAGTGGTTAAAACAATGCTGTATTTGTTCATTACACATGTGTACTGAACCGAAAGACCCGTACCGAAAATTTTCGGTACGAATATGTGTACCGTTATACCCTAATATATATATAGCCAATGTGTAAATGAATAGCCTATATTTATATATATTAGGGGTGAAATGGTACACATATTCATATTATATATGTCACTCTTTGAGTCCTCTGTTCTTTAAGAAGCTTCGGTCTTTGAAACGTTGCTGGTGTGCACCTCAGGAATGAGGAATCCTTTGAGTCTTTGACTTAGTTGAGCCATTAAGGCACTCGTACCTTCATTTTGGCGGTGTGGGTATCCCATTCTCCATAGCACCCTCAAGAGGATGCAGCTTGAGTTCCCATTTGAAAGAGAACCATGGTTACATGCCTAACCTGCAATGTTTTATACAGTAAATCCCATCTGGCCAAGTGAGAATATGAATAACTTTCAGGGAATACTAGGGTATGTACTGTAATGATACTTGATTATAAAATTTATATTCTAGTGCATTGATTTTATGAAGTTGTACTGGGATCATGTTAATACATAAGTATGTCAGCATATTTTATTAGTATGTGTATTTATTTTATTTGTGCTGTCTACTTTGCTAATAATTACTCTTATCATCCACCAAATTTAATAAGACTGGTTAGCTAGCCAACGTTGGCATAAGCTATCACATAAATGCACTCAATATACAGTGTCATGCAAAGAGATGGAATTATTTCAAATTATAGTCTTGAGTAGCCAGATCTAGATAGTTTATAGTCAAACTATCGTAACAATACAATTTTAATTACCTTATCTGTCTTTATTTAATTTAATTACCTTAGGATACCTATTGTTACTCTTACCTTATCATGTTAAGTCTCTTGTACAATATATACACAGCTTTGCTGACGCTCACTCACATCACTATGGAGTGTGTGCACGAGCACCAGCATGAGCATGAGCAGTAAGTAGCTGACTGCAGTTCACTACCACTGGTGTCTTATATAAGTAGGGTTTCTTAATTCTCCAGATGGTCCCTTTGAGCATTACTCTACTTACAAAAATAAAGGATGTGTACAAAATAAACTTATTGAACTCATTTTTATGCATTGTCACACAAAGCTTTGCAACACTGTGTGAGCATTTTTTTTTTAGAGGTACAACAGCTTGTCACTGAGAAAGTACCCTTAAAGACACATTCATGTGTAGTTAAGATACAAATATGTCTCTTTGAAAGTAACACTACACTGCAAAAACTAATCTTTGTGAAAAAAAATGTGAATGAATGTTAAAATGTGAATTGAGATTCATCCCAGTACTGTTTTTTCTTCTCACACTACATTTAAAGTCATCATCAGCCAAGAAGAATTTTATGTGATGTCTAATGTCATTTTTATGTAATGTGTTTTAGGTATAGACCAAGGTCAGATGGCATATGAAGGTCAACACTGGCATGCCACTGAAGAGTGCTTCAGCTGTGCTCGTTGCAATCATTCTTTGCTGGGTTGTCCCTTCCTGCCGAAACAAGGTTTGATCTACTGTTCCCGTCTCTGCAGCCAAGGTGATGAACCTGAGTTGTCAGACTCTTCAGACTCTGCTTTCCAGAGTGCCCGTTCCCGTCAGTCATGCCACAGTACTCAGATTGGCAAGGATGGGATAAAAGGCAAAGGTGAAGGTGTACGACAAACATCATCTGGCCCTACACCATTGGTTGGTGATGCAGAGCCTCTAGCTGTTCAAATGGATTTGCTGAGCATCTCCAGCCCAGCTCCCAGCCGTACACCCCACCGCACACCGACGAGAACCCCAAGTAGAATCCCAAATCGGTCTCCAAATCTGAACCGTGAGCAATCAGTTTGGGTAAACAGGGATGAGCCTTATTCCTACGAGTCTCAACAAAGAGATTCCTCCACATCTTCAAATCCCCATCAGCTACGAAGCCAATGTAGCATGCGTAGTGCTTACCCTCCTTCTCCCAATCAGCCACCTAAGATAGTGAGCAGTCCAGAATCTTGGTCCAAAGAACAACCTGGGGGTAATTCCAAAAAGCCTCCAGTCATGGCTACTCTGAGGGGCCACTCTTTCAATGATAACTGGATGCACCATGGCCAGGAACCTGAATTTCATGCTCCTAAGCTCAAAACACAAATGAGCTTCAATGAAGTACCAAGCCGTAATTCTGGATTTTTGGACAAACGCAGTATAAGCATGCAAGGCTTTCCCCGAGAGATGCGTCCTCCATTGCTGAGGAGCAGGCACCAATTTGGGCCAAGCTTTAGTGAACTTACGCCACTAGAACAAACACCAAGAGGTTCTACTGATTCACTGGCCCTTTCCTACACTACAGGTATGCATAAATTCAGTTAGACTGGTACATATATCATGATACGTCATATCACTACCTGACAGAAGTATGTTCAAAACAAGACATTAATTGGTTTATTCAAACTGTCACACATTTCATGTAGTATAACTACTTCTGATCTCTGTCCATTGTTTGTTTTCAGCAGGAAACTCTTTAGATGGGACCAACAGGCGTCAGGAGCACTTCTCTCGATTTTCTATGCCTGACCTGAGTAAAGACTCTGGGGTAAATGTGTCTGATAAAGGCACCATGGGTACATTAAACTCATCAATGCAGTTCCGCAGCACTGAATCCCTGAGCTCTGTCCCAAGACCTCTTGCTGAAATTGGCATGCCTGTCAGAGTAAGGTACCCTCCTCCACTATACTGGGATTCACCTAGAGGTTTAAGTTTTGAGGATCCAGTCAAAGGCCGCATTGGTCTTGCAGGAAGCATGTCCTGTATGCAGGAAGGTAATGCCCAAGCAATGACACCACGGCCAAGACGCACTCAGACACAAGACTCACCCAGACAGCAGCGCCAACGTCAACGTCACCACCGCAAAGGCCACAAAGGTCACAAATATCACTACCGCTCCCGCCGCTCTCGGTCAGACAATGCCCTGCATTTAGCCACAGACAATCAGAGTTTCCCTGGGGACTCCATTCATAGATTTCACAATGACTTTGAGCGACCATCCTCATCAAGAGTGTCACACAATCTCTTTGAAGCAAATTATGGGTATCGACAACAATTCTTTGGGCCTTGTCCTCGAACCACCTCTGACCTCAACTTGCAGGATCCTGGAGGTCCACAGATTGGACAGTATATGGGTAGGTATGGAGAAACAGTTGAGGATGAAGATCAGTTTTGCTCAACCTGTTCCTCTTCATCAGAGGTGTCAGAGGATGATGGTTACCTTCTGGGTGAAGTCATTCCACGGCCAGTGCAGCTGCGATACTTTGACAACGAGGAATTACGACATCGTTACAGTCCTACAGTGATGGGTGGTCACACTCAACTACATACACGCAAACGACGGAAGAGCAAGAACTGCATCATATCATAAGCAAATGGTAATGTGAGTATCTGAGTGTGTGTATGTGAGAGTGGGTATACAGTATACAACAGAAGTTAGTACAGTGAGTACAAACATACATGCAGATAGATACAACCCATAGGTTTAAAATTGAAAAAGTTCTTATGTTCACAGGTTATTTTATAATCATGTTCGTGCAATTAGATTCATTGGAAAAATCAGTTCCCTTCCGATGGAACTTCGAATTGCGTCATCTGGAGGTCGCTTTAGGGGGAACACCTTCGGCGAGAGTTCTGAAGCATACATCTAAACAATAACAATAACATTGGCTGGCTACAGCCTATGACGTCATTACCGGCGTGACCACAGTATAAAAGGGCACCGGGAGAACACGTCATCCTCTTCTTTGTCTTCACTGACTGTTTGTTTATGTTAGCATTAAGCTAAGCACGACTGGGCATGCATGTTTCCTTCGCCAGAGGCTTTGTTCTGATATCCGCAGTTTCACACAGCTCGCGTGTTGTGTGCGTGGTGAAAAGCAAGCACATTCAGCTCTCTAGAGACTTGGATGCGCTCTGCCATCCTAGGAATAGTAGTACTTCACCATTTACCCGAGTTTGTAGATAGCGTTTGCATGAGTACGTTCGTCTCTCGCGGGAATAATGACGCATTCGTGGCAGCGGTTTCCGTTCTCGCTTGATTTTCAAGGTAATGGCTCCCATGGGAGCTAAATGCATGCTGCGCATTGCGGTGAGAATTGACTGCCCATTGCTTGCAGTTCACAGTTGATGGTCAGAACATGGAAAGGACCTGACGGGAAATATTTCCTTATCAGTAATTTCCTTCTGTTTATATAGGAATTGTATAATGTGGATAACGGTCTGCAGTTGTTGGACAGATGATTTTTATCATGTCCTTGTCAGATAACCACATTATAGTGCACTCCGGGAGCTCATCTTCCTCCTTGCCTGGGCTTCTGCGAGAGCTTCCTAGCATCAGGTCCCCAGTATAACACTGCAACCTCAGGAACCGCGGGTCCTCCATTCAGGTTGAGCATTTTTCGGAGTATAATGCTTCGTTATGTGCTCCCTGATCTCCTGGCTGGGTGTTTGCTTCGAGAAGCTGCCCTGGCCAGGACGTGCTACTCATCTCTCACCCTGAGGGGTCTCCTGAGATGTGAGTCATTCCTCAACCATCATGCACTGTTCCTCTCGCTGAGGAGTTCAACACTCCTTAATTCCACTCTGCAGCTCGATAGATGGTCAGGCCCACGGGACCGCCCTGTCACACTGCCCTTATGGTCAAACCAGTAATCGCCCCTCCGTGGAGTGGGCTTGAGCACACTGCATTCCCTGAGGTACGCGTGAGATGTGTTTCTGCGGAAACCCTTCCTGAAAGCTTCGGCTCTGAGGAGCAGTAGCTCTGCATGCATGAATTGTTATCGGGTCCTGCTGTTGCTTCAGATTCTATCAGTCTGGTTAAATGGGACCCATGCTCTCTATCGCCATAGAGAGCACGAGATTGCGTCCAGCTGCATCAGTTGACTGTCTTTAATTAGGCCCTGCTGGATTCCCACCTTCTAATCTAGCACCGTTATGCTCTAGGTCCCGCCTCAGCCTGAAAACTGAGAGCGCTGCTCCCGAGAACTCCATATGCAACATTACTGAGTTGTTAGGCCCATCTCTGTCGCCTCCCTGGTCAGTTGCCTCTATGCTGGGACCCTGTTGTTCCCTGTAGAGATGTGTGATCCCCTTCTAGCTGGATCCCATTTCTGATGTTCCACTGCGGTCAATCTGCTTTCCAGACATGGCTGTGCTCCCCTCACTGTGGGAGGGTCTTTTATGAGCTCACCGGTCCTGGGCAGAATATGTGAGTCCTCCTCTCTACTTCAGAGATAGGTTCTCTGCTTCTGGGCTATTGATCGCTTCGGTCAAGTTGGGTTCCTCTCTCCCCTTGCTAGGGGTTGAACCCTCCGCTCTTGGAGCTCCATGGCAGCAATATCAGGTAGTTTGGCCACTTGCTACCTCCCTGATTTATTGTCCTTATTTGGTTGAGCCTAGCAGTGCTCCCCTCACATCAGAGGGTTACCTTTGAGCATACCGCTCCCAATTGAGCATCTGAGGCCTCCTCTCATCAAGTCCTCCGCTCTTTGGAACTCCATTGAGCAGCAGAAGCCTCAGGTTGTTAGGCCTTTTTCTGCCTCCCTGTTAGGCTGCTCTCCTTGTTGGCTGAGCTTAGCAGTGCTCCCCTTACCCAAGAGGGTCACCTTTGAGCACGCCAATACCAAATTTAATGTCTGAGTTGGGCTTCCGCTCTGTGGTATCAACACCAGGTAGTTTGGCCACTTGCTGCCTCCCTGGTATGCTGCCCCTTTCTTGGTTGAGCCTAGCTGTGCTCTCCTTGACCTGAGGGTCACCTGTGAGCACGCTGCTCCCATTTGAGCATTGGAGGTCCCCTCTCACTGGGTCCTCTGCTCCCTGGAGCTCCATTTTGTGGCCTCCTCAGGTTGTTAGAGCCCAGCAGTGCTCCTCTTGTCCTCAAGGGTCATCTATGAGCTCCCAATTGAGCATCTGAGTTCTCCTCCTGTTTTGTGAGTCGAGTCCTCTGCTCTTTGGATCTCTCCATTGAGCAGCTGTCAGGTTGTTAGGCCCTTTCTGCCTCCCTGTTTGACTGCTCTTGAAGGTGAGCCTAGCAGTGCTCCCCTCATTCTTGAGGGTCACCTATGAGCACGCCGCTCCCAGCTGAGCACCTGAGTTCTCCCCTCGTTGAGTCCTCCGCTCCTCAGAGCTCCACTGAGCAGCCATGTCAGGTTGTTAGGCTCCTTCTGTCTTCCTGTTTGGCTGCTCTTATGGTTGAGCCTAGCAGTGCTCCCCTCTTTTCCTGAGGGTCACCTATGAGCACGCCCCTCCCAACTTAGTGTCTGAGTATCTCTCCCACTTCTTGGAATCGGGTTCTCCGCTCTCTGGAGCTCTGTACGGCAACCACGTCAGGAAGCTAGGTTATCTTCTGCCTCCCTGACAGGCTGCTCTTATGGTCGAGCTTAACAGAGCTCCCCTCCCTGATTGTGAGTCCTCCGTTTTTAGAGCTTAGTCTAAAATCCATTTTTATGGTGAGTGCACATGCTAGTTCTCTGTGCACTTCTTTACAATCCATATTTATGGTATGTGTGCACGCTAAGCCTTTGCACACCTTTCTGAAATCCTTTACGTTAAGCGATGCTAGCCTCGCCCCCTTTCTCTGAGTTGGCTCAGGCTCCGGATTCCTTACCTGGGCCCCACTCTACTGACGTAACTCTGACGATACCTGTATGGTTAAGCTTGGTAGTGCTCCCCTTGTTCTTGAGGGTTTCTATGAGCATGCCGCTCCCACCTGAGCATCTGTCATGCCCTCTCTTCTGAGTATCGAGGCCCTGTAATTTAGCCTTATTAGGTTGTTAGGCCATTTCTGCCACCTATTAGGTTCCTCTCATGGTTGCCTCGAGAAATAGAAGTGGTCATGATTATCTAGAGTTCTGCTCTTGTGACTGCTTTAGTCAGGTTGGCGAGGCTCCCCTCAGCTAGAGGGTTCTTCTATGAGACACGCCACCTTCAGATCCATAGGTGCTAAGCTGAGTAGCCTGCTACTCCTGAGCAGTCTCAGTCACATAAAGTACTGGCCCGCCATGGTTTTTGTCACCTTTTTAGTAATGGTATTTTTTTAAATCCATATTTATGGTAAGTGCACACGCTAGTTCTCTGTGCACTTCTTTAAAATCCATATTCATGATAGGTGTGTATGTTAAGCCTTTGCGCACCTTTCTAAAATCCTTTATCGTAAAGGTGACGCGATGCTAGCCTCGTCCCCTTTCTCTGAGTTGGCTCAGGCCCCGGTTCTTACCGTGGGCCCCACTCTCCGTGTGTATATCTTTTTGATAAATTCTTAAGCAGGGTGTTTGCTACTTAGTTCCTGAAGTATCATGGGATCCTCGGGTAGCTCATTTTAAGAGCAGAGGGTAGCCCCCTGTGTAATAGGCCAAGATATGGGTTTAGGTCAGCCCTGAAACTCGGCCGCATACCCTTAAGGAATCCTTTTATTCTGATTCCAAGCCTTGAGCTTTGCCCTGGGATCAGGCTTCCTCTCAGGAAAGTTCTCAGATAAGGCCCCTCACAGGTAAGTTCTTTGGCGCATATCTCAGGCTTTTGGCTGTAGAGGATGATGTCACTGACAGCCGTCAAAGCATCCTAGGGGCAATTCCCTTAACTTGGTTGAGTTGGTACTTAGTGCTCTCCTTAGTATTGGCATGCACTCCCCTCAGCATGTCAGCGTGGGTATACCATTCCCAAAAGCGACCACTAGAGGATGCAGTTCGAAGTTCCCTCGGAAGGGAGCGACTCAGGTTACGTATGTAACCATGGTTCCCTGAGAAGGGAACGAGACACTGCGTCCTCTAGACTCCTCGACATGCTTCGGACGTAAGCTTCAAATGAAGAAGCGGATGATGTGCTCCCCCGGTGCCCTTTTATACTGTGGTCGCACCGGTAATGACGTCATAGGTTTCCTTAACAAACAAACAAACAAATAAATGAATATTAGATCAAAGTAGCCCAGAATTTTCATGTGCATAGTCAAACGTGGTTATTTATTTACTGTTGTAGATTTATGTGTCAAATGATAAATAAAATTGACTACATTTTGAGACAAAGGTTCTGTTAAGGTTTTTCAGTTCTGTTTAAGATAATTAAAGCAGCCATTTTTACAGTAATGGAAGGATATGTAAAAGTATGGTTTGTTGGTTAAAAAGTGCTGCTGTCCCTGCTGTTGGGGATAAAGGCACAATAATTAACATGATGACACGGTTAGATTCAGATGATAAATACAATATATTAAGTTGGGTGTCCTTAGAGATAATCACCATATTATGTTCTGATCTGAACTCATGTGTTTACTGTGACTGGAGATTGCACAATGATCAAAAGTATTAACCTCTGTTTATTTGAACAGCACATTGAACTTTATCTGTTGATAAAATATGAATTTAGTTTTGTAGATATTTGTGCAATAACAATCTGCGATATAACGTCATTTCAGAAGAAGTGAAGACTCTGGGCTCTTAACGTTCAGAATTAGCATATATGGATTTTTAATTTACACTGAAATGTCTTAAATCGTTGTTCAATTGCGTTACTCTTGAAAATAATTTTGGATTCAATCTAACAATTACAACCATTGTAATTACACAATCTAATTACAACCTTTGTCTTACCTGTTTTCAGATTTTTTGGTTGCGATTCTGATTCTAGTCAAGGTTACATTCTCTCCTTTCTTTTTTTTCCCCTTAAGTTTTGGTATAATTTTGTGGCAATACAGTTTACTATAATCCCCACGCTGCTAACCGTTAATTGTTCTAAATAGTTTCCTAGTATGCTCTCTTCATGGTTTTCAACTTGTTTTATTAATGTTGTTTTAAATGTAAACTTTTAAAAAATGTTTAGCATTTTGCTGAGCAAGGTTGGTTATTATTTTAAATGCAATATTTTGTCTTTTCCAAAGTCATTTAAATACCATTTACAAATAATATCTTAAAATTAAATGTTTTCCTAAAGATAAAAAACTATATATAAAAACAATGTAGTATTGTAAAAGTTCTGTAAATATTGTCTTAAATATTTCTATATTTTGTATTCTCAGATGCGTTATTTGTATCATATTGTAGAGTGTAGAATTTTACGGTGACTGCATGTGTATCCCCAGTCCATGTCGTGTATGTGAATTAAATAACTATTAACAAACAAACAATGCCTTTAATGAAGTTTCAGATTATTACAATCAAAGTGATCCATTAAAAAGCATATTTTATATTTTATTTTCTGGACAAATTGTCAGAAATAGGGTGAAACTTTTTACATCTGAACTTTTCCCTAAGGTTGTGTTTCTTTTAACATTGCTCCAGTTTTGGATAACCCTTTCCTGTGAATTTACACACAATCTTCTATGTCTTCTTAATTGTAATCTTACATGTAATGTATTACAATTCTGCAAGTTAGTGGAAGACAGTTTTATTTGTAAAACATGTAGACAGATATACTGTATGTACTATGGTAACACTTTATTTTATCACAAGTGCAACTAACAATTCACATGATGTGTGTTTTAAGTTTATATACAACAAATTCTGTATTTTTTACTCTGATGACCACCAATATTTTAAGCTTGTTGCTCAACAAGGAACAGATGTTGTAGTTATGTTTTGCAAGCAATATAAGGCAGATAATGTAAAATGCAGACATGTCTATTATATTCATACTATTCATATTCATGTATTTTTGTTGACTTTTCTCAGTGGTTTTGTGGGATTACAGATACGTGGAACATCCTCTGTTTACCAAAAAAAAGGAATACAAAGGTCTAATAAAAGTAATTTGATTGACTATCCATATGAAAATTGTTTGAAGAAACACTGATATAGCTAAAGGTGTGATAAAGAGGGGCAAATTTTAAAGTTGAATGGATAGCGTGCATGAGAAGCGAATAAGTAGCTGGATTTTGCCATGTGTTTGCAGTCGTCACTTGATTGAATGCAGTTGGGAGGTGGATGGAGTGTCTAGCTCTCTGGAATCATACTCATGGATGAACTGCTCCATGGCCTTGATGCAACGCATGCCAATGTCCCTCAGGTTTTCATGCAGAGACCGCTGAATTGGCTTCTCCAAGGATGGATCCTTGGCCACCAACATCTTCACAACCATGCCAAATGTATCACAGTCCTGCCGATACACCTGTATGGATTATTGACAATACATACACAAAACATTAGAAAAATTAATTAACAATAACATTAGAAATGCTACCACAGATAAACCAAAACACACTTCTATTGATGCATGTAAGCACAAAAGAAGACAAAATTAGACAAACAGTAAGAGAAGACAAACAGAAATTGCTGAAAGATGTCAAATAATATTCTAATTAATTAGCAGTTTGACAAAGTAGTCTCCATTATGACTAAATACACATTAAGGAAAAAATGGACCTTACAGAATTTGAGACATAATTGTATTATTTTTCTGAAAGCTGGAGATTGGAATATTTTGGGGAAAAAAACTGCTGCAGGTGACAATGACTTTTCCGTCACTAATATGAGGAGGAAAAAAACAGAAATATTGTCATTGTCATAGAGATATAGAAATATACAACTACTCTAAAAATAATGCGAAACTAAGTTTGATGGCTGATGAGAAAACCAAAACTGGCCAAAAAATGTAAATTTGGTCCCTGTTTTATAGAACTATAATTTCACACTACAAGTTACATGGTCTAATTCATGTTGGCTATGAATACAAAAATATACAACTATACTTTGTAATTATAAGTACCACAGGGAAAGCTTTGACTGGTGTGTGTGTGTGTGTGTGTGTGCGCTTGTTAATGAGGAGAGCAAGTGTGGAGTAGTTACTCTCAAATAATAAACTATGACTAAATGACTTATTCACTTGATACCACTAATAAGGGGTTCAAGCGTGAATTGCTGAAACCCTATTGTATTTGTAAAGATTATTATTATTATTATTATTATTATTATTATTATTATTATTATTATTATTATCAAGCGTGAAGCCCAGAAACCCTATTGTATTTGTAAATATTTTTATTATGAGAAAACCCAAAAGTGGCCAAAAAATTTACATTTGGTCCCTGCTTTATAGAAATATAGTTTTACACTACAAGTTACATGGTACCAGTGCAGGAAAATTCTCTGGAGTCTGAACAGCAAAAGTTATCAAAACGAAGTTCCATTGTTGGTCGCAACAGGATGCCAAAACGTTCAAAGTGGGCAGGGCCACTTTTACTAAAATGTCTATAACTCTTGAATGGAATGAGGTATTTTCACCAAACCCGAAACACATATGAATGAGCTCAGTCTGAGGTCACAGCAAATAAATAAATAAATAGAAATAATAAATAAATAAATTGGGCAGCCCTTATGTGCACCCCAGCATATGTTAGATTTCTGTATTCTGAACAACTCTCCCTCTAGAGCCACTGCTGTTAAGCAAACCTTTTGTTAAATATTTGACATTATGTAAAAAAAAAAAAAACTTTTTGAAACTCGTTCCTAGACGATATGTTGCTGCAATATTTTAAAGGGGCCATCGGATGTAAAATTAACTTTTACAAGTTGTTTGAACTGAAATGTGTGTTGGCAGTGTGTGTACACATCCACACTATAATGATAAAAATCCACTCAGTGGTTTTTATTTAATCCCTAAAAATAATACTCCTTTTTCAAATCAAGCCATTCTCAGCTTCCTGTCTGTGTGACGTCACACAGACCAAGGCCCCTCCCACGATTGTTGATTGACACGGCCGTCTTGCCTTAGACCCACCCTGAGTGAGCTGTGAACAGTCAGAACGCCATTGTTTCGACGCTGGAGCAGGAGTAGACAAGAATGGCTCCTAAGAGATTGGGGTGTTTTGTTGTTGGATGTAATAATGAACATAGCAGTCATCATTTACTCCCGACATCTGAGCCACTGAAGACGCAATATATTACCTTTGATTTTGAAGGGAATGCACCCTTTGATCTACCTAAATGCGTCTATGTTCGCGCGAATCATTCATGATCCAGCCTCAACCTAAAGAAAAAGAAGTGAGTATAAAGGTTTTTTTATGAATCTTTGCAAATCGCCTTTCCTAATAATGTGCTAGTTAGCAAGTTTTGTGGCTAAAGTAAACAGAACTGCTCGCCACCCCACAGAAGAGAGGGGCGGGGTCAGCAGAGCTCATTAGCATTTAAAGGAACATGCAACAAAACAGGTTGCTCTGAAAAGAGCTGATTTTTACAAGGTAAAAAGGGTGTTTTTTACACTACCATTGGGAAATTTTAACCAAAGCATGTTATAGACTTTTCATTAAGACCCTAAAGAATCATATCAACTTGTGGAAAATGGGCATCCGATGACC
This sequence comes from Sinocyclocheilus rhinocerous, assembly GCF_001515625.1. Lineage (NCBI taxonomy): Eukaryota > Metazoa > Chordata > Actinopteri > Cypriniformes > Cyprinidae > Sinocyclocheilus > Sinocyclocheilus rhinocerous. Next base: position 185,541 of record NW_015647014.1, read on the forward strand.
CCTTTAAGTTTCTTTTCACAAATATATACGATGGTACTGAATGATTGGCCTATTTATGTACCATGGTATTCAATGACACTTCAATAAATTCAATGTACAACATACAAAAAACATGATGAATGTAATGGTACTCCAGATGTTTTCTGTGAACCAGCTTGGACTGGAGGGCTGTACAACTAGCAAGATCATCATTGGCATTCCCCCACATTTTACATATTTTGTTTTTCTGAATGTTTCCCTCTAGCTTTCCAATTTCTTTCTGAGATGGAGGGTTGTTTATGCATTATTTGCATTATTTCATTTTCAGTTTTTCTTATGTTAGTGTTATATTCCATCTCTACAGTGTAATTCCTTGTTGTAAATTGTAAGTCCTTGTGTGTGAAAACATACTTGGTAGTAAAGCTCTTTCTGACTTGTGACTTTAACTGTGCCAGTTTCTAATGGCTAGCATTCAGTGCTTTTGTGTATGGCTTAGGGATGGGGAGTCGACTCCAAAAGTGTCGATTTCTCGACTCTGAATAGCTCTAGAGTCGAACTCGCTGATGTCTTCACTGATTCTCAAATTTCTAGAGCCTGGCAGTTGAGTGCAGTGTATCAGCAAAGAGTAAACGAAGTTAAGCGATGATCCGTTTGCAGTGCAGTTCGTGCGGTTTGAATGCGGTGCAGAAGCATCATGGGCTCATTGTGCTTTGTTTGTAGTGAGCTATGATCCACGGCTATTTACCACCATTATTTTGATTTCAAATGATTTGAACGTTACTAATAATGTTATTTTAGTAGTGCTGGGCAACGATTACAATTTTTAATCGCGACTAATCACATGATTTTCTGCGATTAATCACATTGTTATGCACAAAATATCAATAATGAATTCAAAACTAGTGTATTATGCACTTTTTTTTCTTCATTTAAAAGTACTGCTATATGAACAAAAGTGCAATAACATTTGATTTGCAAACATTTTAAACAAATAAGGTGCTTTTTGCAGCAGTATTCCTTTTACATAGTAGCAGTTAAAATATTTCTTGTAAATCTCAGCTTATAACATTACAGTTTTTCTCGATTGCTTAAACACTATCACCAGGCTTTTGAACTAAAATTTCAAAACCATAACGCCATTTATCAAAAAGCACACCCATTTCCCTAAACTATAAACACTATTCCCCTTTTTGACACATGTATATATATATATATATATATATATATATATATATATATATAATATTTTATAGTTTTTTAGCCTCGATCATAACAGTATAACAGCCACCTTCCGAGTAGAGACCTACACTCCCGCAGGACCTAACACAACACAGTGCGGCGCGGGACAACACTTGATGGGTGAGTGCGTAGAGACTCGTGTGTGCGGGATAGGGCTGTCAAAATGGCTGAAAAACTAGATTCGAATTTTGTACTTAAATATTATCAAAATTCGAATTATATTCGAATTTAAAATGCATAATTTCAGTTAGGGTGAAGAAAAGCTTTTGGCTTCTCTTCTGAGGCCACAAGAGGGCGCATTGAGCAAAATATTACCAATGCACGTTTATTCAGTAAGATAACATGACTATCTGAGAAAAAAAGTGCATAATGTTTAAAATAATGTTTATAAACCATATATAATTAATTAGCTTAAACAACTATAAACAAAACAGCATCATGTATGCATGCATAGTTTAATACAAAGGGCGGAAAGCCAATCACACAGAGTACATTTTTCATTTAAAAACACGGGTTGCAGTGGGATTGGGAAAAACCCAGCCATAAAGTCTCGATATATGTTTTTTGCAAAGTTAAACTTGCATTAATTTTACATGGCTTTCTAAACATGCCGCTCTCTGCGAGACGCGAGTGCAACGCTGATAGATGTCCCTCTAGAAAATG
>NW_015647014.1:187698-188021 GCF_001515625.1 Sinocyclocheilus rhinocerous
TCACACAGAGTACATTTTTCATTTAAAAACATGAGATACAGTGGGATGGGGAAAAAACCCGCCATAAAGTCTCAATTAATGTTTTTTTTTAAGTTAAACCTACATTAATTTTACATGGCTTTCTAAACATGCAGCTCTTTTGTGCGAGATGCGAGTGCAACGGTGATAGATGTCCCTCTAGAAAATGTGCGAAATATGCGTTCTGTGTAAATGGCTTGGTTTCAGTCAGTACGTAAACAAGATCTTCTCCGCATTGATGTTCTCTTTTTCTGCAAAATTTTTAATGAACAACGCAGCAGCGCTGCATCTAGTGGCTTCAACTG
>NW_015647014.1:188314-199315 GCF_001515625.1 Sinocyclocheilus rhinocerous
TCCGCCATGGCACCCCGAACGGGTACCGCTCTGGAGGCCCACTGTCCCGTGTCTGTCCTGAGGGACCTCCAGAGTGCCCACCCCCCCTCCCCATTGGATGTTATATGGCGTGAGGTCACGCCTTCCGGAGGGGGGCGTGATGTCAGACTCTGTTCTATGTTTTGTGTGTGTCCTGCTCCCCATGTGCCTTCCCATGCCCATATTTGGTTTGTTTCCTGTTCCTGTCCTGATTTAAGTTGATTTCTTCCCAGGTGTTTCCCATGTTTAATTTCCATTGCTCCCAGGTGTGTCTCGTCATCCCCTCCTCCTGTGTGTGTATATAAAGTGTTCCCAGTCCCTAGTGCTCTTTCGGATGTTATACGTCTTCCTGTAAAGGTCTTCCTGTGTTCGTCTCCCTTAGTTCCTGTAAATAAAGACCGTGTAAAGTATTCTCCAGCGTCTCCTCGTCCTTCGTGTGTGTGCACCCGTGACAGTAACGGCCTTTTCCAGCTTTAAAGCTCAGTTTATTCACTTAGACTTGAATGGTCCTGTATGTCTAGGGGTGTTTTACCGTCCTCCGCACTCTACTAAGGATTTTATACTGCATTTCACTGAACTGATCGGCAATATTGCCACAAATTACGATCGCTTTCTATTGGTGGGCGACTTTAATATCCATGTCTGCTGTCCGTCTAACCCCTTATCACATGACTTTCTTAATCTCATCGACGCTTTTAATCTATCCCAGTGGATCAATGTCTCTACTCATATTCAGGGACATACGTTGGATCTTGTTCTCTCATATGGGCTTGATGTGACTGATATTATGCTCTCAGATTTTATGATCTCTGACCATAAGCCTATATTATTCTCACTGTCTCTTCCAGATCTCTCTCTCTTTCTAATACAACTGTAAATCTTTCTCGTTTTTACTCTCCACAGTTTAGCACAAATTTCAACTTGTGCTTTGCTGAATTTGAGATATTTTAGTGACACAATTATTAACTTAAGGCTTAGTGTCTTAACTTTAACTGTCTCTCCAATTATGTCATCTGCCTCTGCATTTTTGGATGTTTTTGAACCTATCAACCTCCAGGAATTGAAGCTGAATTTTATTTTTGACAGCCCTAGTGCGGGATGCGGGAGATAAGAGTGTAGTCACACTATAGGCAATCTTAACAGTGCCCGAGCACCCAAAAGCCCCCAAAGCCTGGTTCGTTTGACTAGTGTGATCACTCCGTACTGCGCTCGGTTGGAAGAGGTGGGCCAGAGCGCGGTTCAGTTATATATAGATCAGTGAGTGTGAGCACTAACCACACCGGAGCGCGATCTTGTAAAGCAATATATTGTGAGAGGGCCGTGTGTTACCTTGTTCCAAACTACTCAAAATAATAAACCACAAAGTTAACAAAATGATGCACTCCACTGTGCTGATCGAGAGCGCTTCTCTGCTGTTTTCACGTGCTATAGGAAACTTCCTATTTTCCGCTTATGAAGTTGTGAGCGCTTCATCATGTGAGCGCTTCTGCAGTCTTAGTCCCACACCAAATGCTCTCATTGGTTGAGACACGTCATGACACCCATCCCAAGCCAGTACTGATCAACATCCCACCCCTCCTGTGACCCATGGTTTGTCTGTATGTGTATTCAAAAAACTAATAATTGTCGGCGTTAATCAATTAATGCGTTCGTTAACTTGCCCAGCCCTATTTTTTAGTGATTATCTTTTTACACAGTAATACAATCTTTCATACTCACGTTTAAGGTCAAGATATTAAAATTACTTCTGTAATGATTTATATACTGTATTATTTAGATGCTCAAGCAAGTGGCAAAACATAAACACAGCCTGCAGTCTACAGTCATGGACAAAAGTTTTGGCAGTGATATAAATTTTGTGTTTTGCTGCTTAAGCTGTTGTGGTGTTCATACACATTGTTTTTAGATTGTGTAGAGTGATCAGATGCATTTTAAATAACTGCTAAAAGCTTCATTGGCCAAAAACTTTTCACACAAAAAAAACACAAAATGACCAGCTAACATTAATTGACTAATCATATCAGCAGCACATGTGAAAGTGTGAATGAGTACTAGTCAGGTGAAATCACTATCATACTAATTAGATTGTAAGAGCAGACTGATTGCTATAAAAGGAGGGAAGAAGTGCTTCCAATCATTGTGTTCTTGTTAGCAATGGTTACCTCCAAAAAACACGTGCAGCCATCATCGCTTTGCATCAAAATGGCCTCACAGCGTTAATCAATTAATGCGTTCGTTAACTTGCCCAGCCCTATTTTTTAGTGATTATCTTTTTACACAGTAATACAATCTTTCATACTCACGTTTAAGGTCAAGATATTAAAATTACTTCTGTAATGATTTATATACTGTATTATTTAGATGCTCAAGCAAGTGGCAAAACATAAACACAGCCTGCAGTCTACAGTCATGGACAAAAGTTTTGGCAGTGATATAAATTTTGTGTTTTGCTGCTTAAGCTGTTGTGGTGTTCATACACATTGTTTTTAGATTGTGTAGAGTGATCAGATGCATTTTAAATAACTGCTAAAAGCTTCATTGGCCAAAAACTTTTCACACAAAAAAAACACAAAATGACCAGCTAACATTAATTGACTAATCATATCAGCAGCACATGTGAAAGTGTGAATGAGTACTAGTCAGGTGAAATCACTATCATACTAATTAGATTGTAAGAGCAGACTGATTGCTATAAAAGGAGGGAAGAAGTGCTTCCAATCATTGTGTTCTTGTTAGCAATGGTTACCTCCAAAAAACACGTGCAGCCATCATCGCTTTGCATCAAAATGGCCTCACATGCAAGGAAATTGCTACAAAGAATATTGCACCTGAAAGAACCATTTACCGGATCATCAAGAACTTCAAGAAGAGAGGTTCGACTGCAGTGAAGAAGTCTTCAGGACATCCCAGAGTGTCCAGCGAGCACCAGGATTGTCTCCTCCTGAGGAGTCAGCTATGGAATCGTGTCACCAGCAGTGCAGAGCTTGCTCAGGAATGGCAGCAGGTTAGTGTGAGAGCATCTGCACGCACAGTGAGGCCAAGACTTTTGGACAACGGCCTGGTGTCAAGAAGGGCAGCAAAGAAGCCACTTCTCTCCAAGAAAAACATCAAGGACAGACTGAAATTCTGCAGGAAGTACAAGGATTGGACAGCAGAAGACTGGTGCAAAGTTATTTTCTCTGATAAAGCTCCCTTCCGACTGTTTGGGACATCTGGAAAATCGATTGTTCAGAGAAGAAAAGGTGAACGCTACCATGAGTCCTGTGTTGGGTTGCTTTTCAACCAAGAGAGTGGGCTCTATCATAATTCTGCCCAAAAACAATGCCATGAATAAAAAAAAAAAATTGTATCAAAACGTTCTGCAAGAGCGACTTCTTCCAACGATCCATGAGCAATTTGGTGATGATCCGATTTTCCAGCATGATGGAGCATGCAGAGCACTAATTCCGAGTATGGGTCACCATACTTGGCCACATGTCACGTCACTTATAAAGTCACTTATGTCACAAAGCAAGAGTGATAAAGAAGTGGCTCGAAGATCATTACATTGAAATTTTGGATCCGTGGCCAGGCAACTCCCTGGATCTCAATCCCATAGAGAACCTGTGGTCAGTCCTCAAAAGGCGAGTGGACAAGCAGAAGCCCACAAATTGTGATCAACTCCGAGAACTAATAAGGCAAGACTGGATGGCCATCAGTCAGGATTCGGCCCAGAAGCTAATATCCAGCATGGCAGAGTGGATTACAGAGGTTATGAAGAACAAGGGTCAACACTGTAAATATTGACCCATTATATATTTTTTGCCAATAAAAGTCTTTAAAACTTGTTTATCATTGTTTTTCAGTATACCATAGAAACATGTGGAAAAATAATCTACAAATACTGAAGCAGCAAACTTTGCAAAACAAAATTGATGTCACTGCCAAAACTTTTGGCCATGACTGTACTTATCTTACATTAAAAGGTAGTAGGCTATAATTTTAAATTAAAACCTATCATTGACAGAAACAGCCGTCTCAAGCCTTTTCCTTCGCATTACATATTACAATCCTGCTGGTCATAAAGAACTTTGTTTTTCTAACTCTAGGAGTGCCATCTATGTTGCCGTAGGCTATTTATTTAAAAGGGTACTTTTTCCTTGCTTTACCCCTATAGCTAAAAAGCCATGTTAACTGTAAAAAACAGAATTTTAGGCCTGCTTATTTGCATTTATGGTGTAATTAACACATTTTGTATCAATCCATGTTCATTTTTACCGTGAGCAGTATGCTGTCACTTTAATTCAGCGTGTGCAGCACAGCGAAAATAGACTGGTGTGGAAACTCTTGGTAAACGATCACTGCGATGATAAACAAAATAAACAAATCACTGAGTTTGCATTCGAATGTTTTTGTATGTATTGTATTTGTTTTTGTAATATCAATGCTGTTTAAGACAAAATAGCACCATCCCCTGACCTTTATAATGTGACGAATTCATTAAAGAATACCTTATTTAATTCTAACATAGCAAATATTCCACCATGACAGTCATGCTAAATGGATTTGATGATCCCATCGACTCCTATGTGGGAGTCGGAGTTGACTCTGAAAAACCTGGAATCGAACACCCCTAGTATGGCTGCAGTCAATAGCAAGTGTGTTGGCATGTCATTTTCCTAGCATCAGATATTTACACGGAGATGAAGTGGCAGCTCTAAAAGGAATTATGCATATTACCCTTGTTTTCTAAATGAAGAAACAAGGGCACTCTCTAGTTTTGAGTCTACACTAGTCATTTCTCTCTGACCAAGAATTGGCTCCTTTAGCGGACAATCTGAACAAAATGATGCAGAGCCCCAGTTAATTTCACCAAAAAGTGCACCTGTAAAGATGAGGCTTAGGAGCCATCTGCTAGTAGACTGGCATTATTGTATTTAGGCTTCAGAGGTCGTCACTCCCTGCTTCCCATTCAGGCAAACAGCATTTTTCTTAGGAAATATAAAATCTAGTTGTATTTTGTGACTATTTATGTGGTTTTGCCTCATAGGATGTCTGATCAGGGTTACATATAACTACGGTGACTGGGAAGGGACATGTTTGTTTCACTTCGTTTTGTCATGGCCACGAAATATTAACAGAATGGAATGTCATAGTATGTTGAGTCTAAGACATGCAATGTGAAGATGTGGTCTTGAGATTGTATGTTGAGGGAAGGCCTTTCTCTCGTGGCAGCGAGTTTAATGTGTGAACAAACCTGTGCAAGACCATAGCATCCTGGAATTATGAAGAATTATTATTATTAATACATTTTATTTTAAATTAAGAATGACAAAATAGTGTGGAATTAACAGTGGTGACCAACATTCCTAGAACACTACTATTTTCACCAGCTAAAAATGGTTAGAAAAAGTTAGTTATTTCTATCTTTCCCTGTAGTGTGTCAGTAGGAATGACATGAAGAAACAGAAGAAACTGAGACAGACTCAATCCAGAAGAACTGTGGCAGCATCTCCAAGATGCTGCAAGAAACCTACCTGCAAAGCTTCAGTACTGTAAAAAGTTTTAGGTACTTGTGTAAAAATGCTGTAAAATGAGGATGCTGTCAAACTAATGTCAAAAATAGATTTTCTTTATCAATCAACTTCTATTAACTAAATGAAATCAACATTTGGTGTGAGCACCCTTTGCGTTTAAAGCAGCTTTTGCTCTCGGTGCACTTGAGCATAATTTCTCAAGAAGCTTTGCAGGTAGGTTTCTTGAAGCATCTTGGAGACGTTGCCACAGTTCTTCTGGATTTAGTCTGTCTCTGTTTGTTCTGTTTCTTCATGTGACTCCAGACAGACTGATGATGATCAGATCAGATCTCTGTGTGGAGCACAAAAAGCTCACTGGATTATTACAATTAATGGCAAAATGAATGTTTGGAAATGTAAACTGATATTTCCCACTGACACACTACAGCAAAAGATAGAAATAACTGACGTAAAAGCATTTTTTAGCTTCTAAAAATACTAGTGTTCTAATCATTTTGGCCACCACTGTATAAGTTTATTATCCTATATTGGGGTGTCCAGTACTGTTCCTGGAGAGCTACCTCCCTGCAAAGTTCAGCTCCAACCCTGATCAAACACAACTCAATCAGCTCAATAAGATCTTCAGGAGCACTTGATAATTACAGACAGCTGTTTGATCACTGCTGGAACTGAAATTTGCAGGTAGGTATATCTCCAGGAACAGGATTTGGCACCTCTGGCCTATGTTATGTTATATTGCATGTGATGACAGCTTTCAAATGAAGTTTGAGAACCTAAAACGTTTTAATCCATCCCATCCCAGTCTTTTAAATCCACTCACTGATTGTTATTTATTTATTATTATTATTATTTATTTAATTTTTTTAAATTTATTTATTATCACCAGTGTTGGGAAAAGTTAAGTAATGCATTAGGATATTGAGTCAATCCATAAAAAAGTAACTAATTGCGTTACTTAGTTAATCTTTATGGACAGCAATGTGTTATGATACTTTTGCTTTACTTTTTTTTTTTTTTTTTTAAGTATATTTCTGGGAACTGTAAAGACCCTTTCACACCAAAAGTGAAATAAATCTCAGACTGAAGGAAGTGCCTGCACCTCACTCCCAATTTTTTTCAACACTGGTACAGGAGAGATGTCAATAAATAAATGGGTAAACAAAGTAACTGCCGTTGCTTATTTAAAAAAAAAAAAAAAAAGAAAATCAGATATTGAATTGTAAATTTAAAAATAATGCATTACCTTACTAGTTGGAAAAAAAGTAATCTGAATATATAACTTGCAATACTTGTAATGCATTTCCCCCAACACTAATCATTATTATTATTATTATTATTATTATTATCATTATTACCTAATTACCATTATGTGTTATATATTTTAAAGTAGACTACCATAATTGTTTTGTAAATATTGTGAATGTCTTACAAGTGAATGCCTTACAATCCTACCAGTAATGCTTTGACTTTATGACTATTTCTGTATTTCAGTATGAGGATAAATGAGCATCTGTTTTCATTTACAAATAAAACAATGGGCATGAACAAAATGACTCTTACATAATGCTGATTAATTTCTCTATGAAACATATTCATAATTATACTTACTGATATAGACTATTGATGACTAATATAATAGTTTAAAAATTCAAACAAATTCAGATCTTTATTGGCATGACTGTCAGGCATTTTGAGTATTTACAAAACATACGCTATATAGTAGTTAAGGTAGGCCTATTAGAATAGATCATATAGGTTGTTAATTGGGTAAAGAGTAGAGAGGCACCGTATTTTATGCTGCCGAAAATGGCATTTTCGGTTTTCAGCCAAAAGAGAAAAACGGCCGAAGACATGATATGATATGAAAACACTGTAAAATTTTGTTAAAGAACTGATTGGAACAAGGAGTACCATCAATGCACCCATTAGAGATAAGAACGGAAATATACTGCTGACGAAAGAAGAGCAAGACCAGCGCTGGGTTGAGTGAGCATTTCCGAGAGACTTTGAACCAGCCTGAACCAAAGAGCACTTTTGCTTTCGACCCCGGGGACTTTTCACCAGAATTGCAAGTGAAAATGGATAAAATCACAGTTGATGAGGTTGAGCAAGCGCTGAAAAAATTAAAGAGCGGCAAGGCAGCAGTTCAAGACCAGATTTCCGCAGAGCTTCTGAAACACGGCGGAACAAGTATGGTACGAGCATTGACACAGCTGATGAATAAATGCTGGGAAGAAGAACAAATACCAGATGAGTGGCGCCAAGGCATGATTGTGAAGCTGCCGAAGAAAGGAAACATCACATGTTGTAGTAACTGGCATGGCATTACACTACTGTCAATGCCGGGAAAGGCCTTTTGCATTGTCCTGCTAGTAAGGCTCTGAGATGCAGTTGATGTACTGTTGTGAGAAGAGCAAGCAGGATTCCGGCATGGCCGGTCCTGCACAGAGCAAATCTTCACCCTGCGTAACATCATGGAACAGTGTGTTGAATTTCAACATCCTATCGTGGTCAATTTCATTGACTTCGAGAAAGCATTCGACAGCGTTCACCGTGATTCACTCTGGCAAATCTGTCTAGTATATGGCATTCCACAGCGGTTTGTTAATATATTTAAGAACATCTATCATAACTCAAGGTGTTGTGTGCGAACCGGCACAGGAACATCTGAGTTTTTCGAGTGACAGGTGCTAGGCAGGGGTGCATTTTGTCACCCATGTTGTTCCTGCTTGCCATAGACTATGTCATGCGGTAGACAGCAAGTGGACATGAATGTGGTATTTCATGGACAGAGCAAACAAGGCTTGCTGATCTAGACTTTGCTGATGATATCGCACTACTAGCAGAGTCACGGGCGAAGCTACAGCTTCTTCTATCACCCGGTTAGAAAGATTTTCACTTAAGATCGGGCTGCGGATCAACATCAAAAAGACCCAAGTGATGCAAATGAGTGGGGAAGATGAAGATCTACTGATGCCAGTTACTATTGGCAACCAGCCACTCATGGATATAGATCAGTTTACATACTTTGGCAGTGTTATCGCACAGGATGGCGATGCAGAGCCAGATGTAACCCAACGCATTGGCAAAGCAGCCAATGTGTTCCAAAGGATGCGCAACATCTGGATGCCACCCAGCATTAACTCATCACTTAAGATCTGTCTCTATATGTCCATTGTGTTACCAATGGCAATCTATGCCTGTGAGACCTGGAAAAATACAGTGCGCATTGGCCACAAGTTGGACGTATTCCTCCAGCGGTGTCTCAGATGTATTCTCCGTGTCACATACCACGACCATGTTACAAATGAAGAGATTCTACGCAGGGCTAAAACCCATAGAGTTTCCTCCATTGTGTCTGAGCGTCGTATCAAACTGGCAGGGCACATCCTGCGGCAACCAGAACAACGCCTTGCAAAAATTGCACTGACATGGATGCTGTCCAATGGATGTCGAAAGCGAGGTAGGCCAAAGAAGACCTGGCGAAGTACATTCAAAGAGGATTTAAAGTGAGCTGGCATTAAATGGGAAGAAGTTGAAACCCATGCAGGCAATCGCTATCAGTGGAATTTGCTTGCTGCCCTATGTTCCCAGGGAATGTTCCCACAGACGGACCTAAGAGAGAGGACTAGCCCATACATTATTTGGATAATTAGTCAAAAAATTTAACTGAATAAAAACAATATACAGTATGTGAGCCATGCTGGCAAAATGAGTGTGAATGTGCATGGGCTAATTTTGAGCTACAGGCAAAAAAAAGTGAAAAATGTTGATTTTAGTAGAATTTTGAATTTTTTTAGAATTTTTTAGTAGTAATGAATGCAATAGGGGGATTTTTACATTTGATTATTTGTTTTTCTTACTTGAATGCTTTTGTTTAGATGTAAAATGCAAAAGGTAATGCATTATTTGTTTCTTTCTTATATTTGTTCTAATGCTTTTTTGCATATGTTCTTATTTATAATAACAAAGATACAATAAAAATAGCTATATTGTGATTATTAATATAGTAATGATTATTATAAAAAAAAAGAATTGGAGGAAAAGATGCAACTTGCAAGGTGATTTTACTTTGGAACTTTCAGAAAACTTTAACTAATTTTTTCTCTGAATTGAGTTTGCGAACTCAATTTCAAACAGGTGTAGCTCAGTCATTTTTTGTCAGATTGCAGTCATACATCAGTTTGAAGGTCTTTTAATGGCGAATGTGAAATTAAAAATAACTCATTTTTTAAAATTTGCTCATTGTAACTCATTTTGCCAGAACAGGTCACATATTGATATTTAATATTAATATATTTTCTGTCCACTTTTATTGTGTTACTTTCGATAAAACTGTAGTTATTTTATTGGCTTGTGTTTTTTAAATTCAACATCATTAAAATTATTGAGTCTTACAAAATAACTTTATATTATTTAATAAAATAATAAATAATTATTACAAAGCATTTTCAGTTTCGGTTTTCGGCCAAGTGCAACTTTTATTTCGGTGCAAGAGATACATGAAATGAAGTGGAAAATAAAATAAATATATTATATACAAATATTAAGCAAAAAATAAGACTGTGAATGGACTTAAAGACTGGGATGAGATTAATAAAAAATGTTTATGTATATATTCTTTTAACATACATTATATTAATGATAGCAAATTATTTGAACTTATTTTGGAAGTTATCATGTGCATGAGGTAGCCTATCTATACATTGTGTGAAATGTGCCTTCCCAGTCACTGTATAAAACCAAATCATTGCCAATCAATGTTGAATTTCTAAATTGCAGAGCAATTACAAAATAATCCTGCATTTCACCTTTGATCAAATTATGATAACATTTTATTGAACCCATATTCATTATTAATGATTGAAGTGTTTTTCCTCAATAAACTCCTAATACACTGCTTATTGGTAGTAAGTAAGGGAGTTGTTGTAGTAGATATGTTTAGGTATGGGGCAGGGTAAAGGGATCTAGAATATGGTCATGCAGAATAAAGTATTAATATGTGCTTTATAAGTACTAAAACAGTCAATACGCTAGCAATATGATAAGCAACTAGTTAAAGGGATTTGCAGTACACAAGCCGCGATTAAGAAAGCTGACTCCACTGTGATGTGATCCTGTCTCTCTCTCTCTCACACACACACACACACACAACGCAAAACTCTACACGGCGCAAAACTCCACATTTGAACAGTCAACAGCAAATACTTAAACTATTAAGAAAACATACTTACAGTTGCTGATTCAGAATAAGCGCCAGATTGTCATAGCAAAGTCAGAATTTACCCTTTTTTTTTTAGAAATAGCCTTTGCACAGCCAGCCTTGTAGGCTACTCTTCTAGGTTCACAAAACTGTCATCCATAAAATGCGTTGCACAAACTCGAACATCTGGGTTGTGCTGTTCTGTTGTAAATAAATCTTAACCAATGATTCCTCATTGCATCTACTTTCGGAAGGCCAAATAAA
>NW_015647014.1:199877-206438 GCF_001515625.1 Sinocyclocheilus rhinocerous
TTCCTGAAACCACGCCTTCTTTCTTTGCGTGCACATTTGGGTGGCATTACACAAATATTTCCACATTGTGACGTAGAGATGTGGGGGCGTGTTTGAATGAGGCATTTTAGCCCGGTCTGGATCAGCCTTCTCTTTTAGATAGAATACATCCTTTTGTGGGAGACTTTGAGCTTTGTAACTCTGCAGATCTTATACATTCACAAATAGCTACATAACACACTAAAGAAAAGGAAAAATAGAAATCACATCATATGACCCCTTTAATAGTGAATAGTGTTCCCTAATCTATATTACCATTATTGTTATTTGTGTGTGGAGAAGCAGGCATCTGTGATCAAAATATTTCAAATCATTACTGCAGTCTGTCTTGTAGTTACTATACGTAACTGTGTGTGTTTCAGCTGCTAGCTATTACCAGATGACTTCAAAATAGCACCTACTGCCTCATCTGTGGTAACCATAGAGATGGTGTGTCTCTGTGTGTGCACTGGGGGGTTAAATTATCATTCCGCATGTATCTGAGTCATCGCATCATGAGATCTGCTGTGCAGTTTTTTTTTTAAATAGATGGAATGACTATGATTGCAATGAAAACACTCTGTATAATAGAACTAGGTTTAACTTAGACACCTTGTGTAACTCACCAAAGACTCGAACTTACGTACAGACTATATTCAAAATAGAACTACTCTTATGATTTCTTCTGTACTGTCTGTTTGCTGTGTAAAGTATATGAGACTTATGTATGCATGTTATATGCAGATGACTTTCTACAATAGCTAGAATGTACAACCTGGGGCACGTACGGGGGGAGGCTGCATAGCCCGAGTCACTGCTCCTTTTTCCCTCTCAAGCAGTCAGAGTAGTGTACTTGATTGGAGTAGAGGAAAATGGATTTCATGCTACAAGCACTTGTAATCAAATCACTCTGCTGCTACAGATCCACTTCAGGGTTTCCATTTCTCAATCACACCACCGCCCTCGCTCACCAGGTAGCTAGAGAACCTGCACTCTAATTTCCCTTTTCATTTTAATTATATGAAACATTTTCATTCAATTGAATAAAGCAATCTTTAAAAAGTTAAGAATGAGCTGGAATAAGACTGGTGCCCTACAGAAATGCATCAATTTTAGTTATATTTCAACTTGGGGAAAAAACAAAAACTGTAAACACAATTAAAAACGTATACATGCCTTTGCATTATACCCATAATCGGAATTTGTGCTCTGCATTTAACCCATCCAAACACAGCACACACACAAAAGTGAGTAGTGAACACACACCCAGAGCAGTGGGCAGCCATTTTTGCTGCGGCTCCTGGAGGGCTATTGAAGTTGGAAGAGAGCGCTGTACAAAACCCCTTCTACAATTCCTGCCAGTACTTAGACTCAAACCCGTGACCTTTGGGTTGCAAGTCCGACTCTTTAACCAATGGGCCACGACTGCCCATTACAATATGTAGAGTTGAGGTTCTCAGACTCATACTCGGACTCGAGTCCAGTCTCGAGTACAACTTTTAGCAGACTTGGAATTGTCAAGGACAATTGACTCGGATACATTTTTACTCAGACTTGACTTGGACTTGAGCCTTTGGGACTTGGAAAATATTTCAGAGTCCGACCAAGTCCAGGGACAGTTGACGGAAATGTCACTGACTCAATGCATTATCACTAAAGTGATATTCAGCATTTGCATATGTTTTTAAGTGTTGTCTAGTACTTGAAAGTTGACGGGTTTCTGTGCGCACACACCCAAAGCGCACTCACCTAAAGCACATTTTAGTCAACATGCGAATGTTATTGCTATACACACACAAAAAGTAATGTCAAAATGCCCGTCTTGGCGACTGTTCATGTAAATGCAGTCGGTTATGTCTTAAGTGAACCTGAACAGTTGGGAGAAATATGGATGTGTCAAAATATTTGATCTGTGCTTCAGGTTGTCACACCCCAGGATTTTTTGTTGTTTTCTCTTCCCTCATGTGCCCGTGACCTAGTTTTCCCTCGTGTTTGATCGAGTCATTCTGTTCACCTGTGTTCCATTAATTATCCTCATTTGCTTTAGTATTTAAGTTCTAGTCTGTTCAGTGCTCCCTTGTCCGGTATTGTGAATGTTCTATGTTCTACGTGTGTCACCTACCTGCCTGTGGATTTACCCTGTGTGGATTTATTAAATAACTATTTGCCTTCATCTTCTTCGTGCATGTTTATCTTAGACACCGTTTTGTGACAGAATACTGGACCAAAAAGAAATTGTAAGTGGCATTTTCCCCCCTTGTTTGTTTTTTTTTTTTTCGTGTTTTTGAAAGTGTTTTCTTTTGTTCTCCTTTATGAATGACCATGCCATCCTCATCCTCCTGCTGGAGCAGGGGGACCACTCTCTCGAGGACCACACTAGAGACTTTGTGTTCCTTTCCAACTACACACACTTCCCAAACTGCTGCCTCTGCGCTTTCTATCGTGCTGGTTTAAATGCCACCACACAAGAGCAGTTGTCCGGGGATGGTCCTCGAGAGAGCTTCGCCGCCTTTGTGGAGTGGGTGCTGGCATCCTGTAGATCGCCGCTGACTGTGGACATTGCGGACGACGACACCAGCCCCACTCCGGACCCAGAGCCCAGCCCCCCATCACCCCGCTGCGCGGGGCAAAAGCCTGATCCCACCGCAGATGGAGAGCCAGAGCCCACTGTGACCGATGAGCCATCGTCTATAGCAGTGATTCTCAAACTTTTTACAGCGGCGTACCCCTTGGGGCTTTTAACATTCTTCTGCGTACCCCCTCTCTTCCACTTAGACCGCAGTTACACCTTTTCTATTAAAGGACATCTATTATCTATTTGCCCCATTAAATTGATTTACAGGTGCATTTTTTACCTTTATAGAGGCAACAATTTTCTATCCTTATTAATCGTATCTTATGTCATGTTTTATGTCATATTCTTAACATTCCATTAAGTATATTATAATATAATATAATAAATAAAGCAATAAATGATGGCAAATCGAAGTGATAGCCTACTTGTAGACTTAAAAATAAAACCACCAATAGGTGGCGCCAAGTCACTGTCTTAATGAGCCAGGCGTCACGTTATTAATCACTGACTCTCTGAATCTTTCAAAGCTGCAGATTTGTTCACTAGGCAAGGCAAGGCAAGTTTATTTATATAGCACATTTCATACACAATGGTAATTCAAAGTGCTTTACATAAAAGGAATTAAAATAATCATAAAAAACTTATAAAAACTTTTAAAATAAACTAAAATTCATTTAAAATGAATTAAAACAGTTAAGAATAGAAAGAAATTATACATAAAATAACAGCAACACCAACTTCACACATTACTAACCAGTTAGACTTTATTTCTGGAGTATCTAAAACAGAAGTTCTTTATTGAGAATTAAGGTTTAGATGTTGTTATTTTTTTCAACTTACCGTTTTGGTGAATAGTGTTTGCTTTAGTTGCCTCTTGACCCTTGACTTTAATTTTAAGTTAAAATAAGTTTCTCTTTGGCTGTTACAATAGTGTTTATAAAGTACATATGTGATGGCAAAGAACTTATGGTAAAATCATTTCATGCGTCTGAGTCTCTGGTTGCAAAATCTGTAGTTCTTTTATGTGTTTTATATTATTGCAGTTCTACGATACTACGTGACAATGTGAGAAAATTGTATAAACCACTTTTAGAATTATGGGTTATAAAGTTTTACAGTCGTTACTTCATCGTTCCGAAGAAGGATGGGGGTTGCTTCTGATTTTAGATCTCCGTCTTCTGAACCGCGCTATCAAACGGCTTCGGTGCAAGATGCTCACTATCAAGCAGATAGTATCTCAAATCTCACGATAGATCTCAAAGGTGCTTATTTCCATGTTTCCATCCTTCCTCAACACTGGAAGTTCCTGAGGGTTGCTTTCGGGGGCGAAGCATACCAAAATCGAGTTCTTCCCTTTGGCCTGTCACTCTCACCCCGCACTTTCACGAAGTGTGTGGATGCTGCGGGAACTTCTGCCAAATGTATCAAAATGGGTCCTGCAGGTTGTAGAGAAAGGCTACAGAATCCAGTTCGGTTCTCGTCCTCCTCGTTTCAACGGGGTCATTCCCACACTAGTGGGCCCCGAGCAGGCTCTGGTAATGGAACAAGAAGTAGATACTTTCTTGAGGAAGGGGGCCATAGAACGTGTTCCTCCTCTCTCTCTCGAGAGCGTCCGGGTTTTACAGTCGTTACTTCATCGTTCCGAAAAGGATGGGGGGTTGCGTCCGATTTTAGATCTCCGTCTTCTGAACCGCGCTATCAAACGGCTTCGGTTCAAGATGCTCACTATCAAGCAGATAGTATCTCAAATCCAGTCCGAGGACTGGTTTGTTACGATAGATCTCAAAGACGCTTATTTCCATGTTTCCATCCTTCCTCAACACTGGAAGTTCCTGAGGTTTGCTTTTGGGGACGAAGCATACCAAAATCGAGTTCTTCCCATTGGCCTGTCACTCTCACTCCGCACTTTCACAAAGTGTGTGGATGCAGCTCTGGCTCCTTTGCGACTCCAGGGCATCCGCAAACTCAATTACATCGACGATTGGTTGATACTAGCTCGATTGGAGCAGTTGGCGGCTCGGCATCGAGATGTCGTCCTCACCCATGATCGCAAGTGGATTTAGCGGAGGGATCCGAGACGGGCTCATCCTTCTCTCGGTCCTCACCCGCGAGATCCGCGGCTCTCTCTCAGGGTTTGGAAGCCTGCGCTGCGGTTTCTTCCCCCCCGAGAGAGAGAGAGCCAGACGCTTCATCTATTTTCCTCCGAGGAGGTGGATGTGATGAGTGTCGAGACAGAGGAGACTGTGGACTCGCCACCGCAGTCCCTCGCGTATGAGGAGCTCGTGGAGGTTGTGACTCGTGCGACGGCTCTCCGCTGGAGATCCCGATCAGGGGGGACCTCCTCTCTCAGGCGGGGGGCACCTTTCTTCACCCCCTGCCCGGAGTTATGGAAGTTGTGGACATGGCCCCTGAGGGGGCACAGCTCCTGGCATCTGGTCTCTCAACTGAGGTTGTTGAGACTATACTCCAGTCCAGAGCTCCCCCAACTTGGGTGTGGCCTTGCAGGACATTTGTGCTATGGCGGGATGGTCCTCTCCGCACACTTTTGTCCGCTTTTACAACCTAGACCTGGGGGGAACCATGGTTACATACGTAACCTAGAGACGTTCCCCTATGATTACAAGCCAAAGAACCGCTTTTAGGTGCTTTTTAGTGCACCATTTTTTTAGAGTGTAGTATGCTGATTTAGTTACTGCTTTGATATGACTACTGAAACAAAGGTCTGACTCCAGAATCACACCAAGATTCTTGACTTGATTTTTAGTTGTTTGGCCTCTAGAGTCAAGGTATGCATTCACCTTGAGAACTTTCAACTTTGTTTCCAAATGCAATGACTTCAGTTTTCTCCTTGTTTAACTGAAGAATGTTTTGGCTCATCCAACTGTTTATTTCATCAGTGCATTGGCAGAGGGAGTCAATGGGGCTGTAGTCATTTGGAGATAAGGCTAGGTAAATCTGGGTATCATCTGCATAGCTGTGATAGGCGATTTGGTTCTTTCTCATTATTTGACTTAGTGGGAGCATATACAGGCTAAACAAGAGCGGTGCAAGAATTGAGCCTTGTGGGACTCCGCATGTCATGGACGTCCACTTACACTTATGCTCTCCTATACTCACATAATAACCTCTCCCTTCTAAGTATGACCTGAACCATTTAATTACCATCCCAGAAAGCCCAACCCAGTTTTCCAGTCTCTCTAGTAGTATGTTATGATCGACAGTGTCAAACGCAGCACTGAGATCTAATAGTACCAGCACTGATATTTTGCCAGAATTTGACTTAGTGGGAGCATGTACAGGCTAAACAAGAGCGGTGCAAGTATTGATCCTTGAGGGACTTCGCATTTCATGGACGTCCGCTTAGACTTATGCTTTCCTATACTCACATAATAACATCTCCCTTCTAAGTATGACCTGAACCATTTTATTACCATCCCAGAAAGCCAGACTCAGTTTTCCAGTCTCTTTAGTAGTATGTTATGATCAACAGTGTCAAACGCATTACTGAGATCTAGGGGTACCAGCACTGATATTTTGCCAGAATCAGAATTTAAGCGAATATCATTTATTATCTTTATGAGTGCTGTCTCTGTGCTGTGATGCGGTTGGAAACCAGATTGAAAATTGTCCAGGTATCCATTTGAGTTTAAGTAGTAGTTAAGCTGATTAAAAACTACCTTATCAATAATCTTGCCTATAAAAAGTAGATTTGATATTGGTCTGTAGTTACTCAATATGGTGTTATCAAGATTGCTCTTTTTCAGGAGGGGCTTAACAACTGCAGTTTTCAGGGAGTTTGGAAAAGTCCCAGAGAGAAGTGAGGCGTTCACCACTTCTAAGAGATCTGCTTTAAACAGTTTAATACACTTTTTAAAAAAGATGTGGGAAGTGCGTCAAGGTCGCAGGTTGATGATTTAAGGTGCTGTACTATTTCTTCCAAAATTCTGCTATCAATTTCTTCAAAAGCA
>NW_015647014.1:206535-216364 GCF_001515625.1 Sinocyclocheilus rhinocerous
CTTTGTGATTATTTGACTTAGAGGGTGCATATACGGGCTAAACAAGAGCGGTGCAAGAATTGAGCCTTGTGGGACTCCGCATGTCATGGACGTGCACTTAGACTTATGCTCTCCTATACTCACATAATAACCTCTCCCTTCTAAGTATGACCTGAACCATTTGATTGCCATCCCAGAAAGCCCGACCCAGTTTTCCAGTCTCTCTAGTAGTATGTTATGATCGACAGTGTCAAACGCAGCACTGAGATCTAGTAGTACCAGCACTGATATTTTGCCAGATTCAGAATTTAAGCGAATATCATTTATTATCTTAATGAGCGCTGTCTCTGTGCTGTGATGCGGTTGGAAACCAGATTGAAAATTGTCCAGGTATCCATTTGAGTTTAAGTAGTAGTTAAGCTGATTAAAAACTACCTTATCAATAATCTTGCCTATAAAAAGTAGATTTGATATTGGTCTGTAGTTACTCAATATGGTGTTATCAAGATTGCTCTTTTTCAGGAGGGGCTTAACAACTGCAGTTTTCAGGGAGTTTGGAAAAGTCCCAGAGAAGTCAGACATTCACCACTTCTAAGAGATCTGCTTTAAACAGTTTAATACACTTTTTAAAAAAGATGTGGGAAGTGCGTCAAGGTCGCAGGTTGATGATTTAAGGTGCTGTAAATAAATAAATAAATGTATGCATTAAGCAGACGCTTTTATCCGAGGCGATTTACAGTGCATTCAGGCTATACATTTTTTATCAGTATGTGTGTTCCCTGGGAATTGAACCCACAACTTGTGCTGCTAATGCAATGCTCTACCACTGAGCCACAGGAACATACATACATACATAGTACATGCTGTACTATTTCTTTCAAAATTTTGCTATCAATTGCTTCAAAAACAGACATAGTAACTGCTTTTTGAAATTGCGGTCGAATCTGTCTGACCTCTGCATAACTTGAGGACGTGCTAATCGCCTTTCTAATATTACTGATTTTCTCTGAAAAGAAGAAAGCAAACTCATTGCATTTGCTGTCGGAGAGCATTTCACTGGGAATCTGACTTGGGGGGTTTGTTAGTCTCTCAACAGTAGCAAAAAGAGTGCGAGTGTTGTTTAAGTTACTGTTTATAAGGTTTGAGAAGAATGACTGTCTAGCTTTGCCTAGTTCCACATTGAAAGCACGTAGGTTGTCTTTATAGAAGCTATAGTGAATTTCAAGTTCCGTCTTCTGCCACATCCGCTCAGCTTTTCTGCATTGTCTTTTCATACTCTGTACTGCTGTTGATTTTCTCCAGGGTGCTTTTTGTCTGCCAGTCTTCTTAATGACTTTTGCAGGAGCAATATCATCAATAACATTCTTAACCTTTGAGTTAAATGAATCAAGGAGAAGATCAACAGAGTCTGCAGAAATGCTTGGTGTTAAAGATATAGCCTTCATAAATAGCACACTAGTGTTCATGTTAATGCATCTCTTTCTGACAGACACAGATCTAGATTCAGTGGTAGCAGAGGTTAATATATCAAAGAAAATACAGAAGTGATCAGATAGTGCTACCTCCTTAATAGCAATGGATGAAATGTTTAGACCCTTACTGATGAGTTGAATCAGGTCAAAAGTGTTTAAAACAGTTATAATTTATTTTGTAGCATTGATTTCTGCATTATCAATGTGAATATTAAAATCCCCTGCAATAGAAAAACAGTCAAAACTCTGAGGAAATCATTGATAACAGTTCTGTAAACTCTTCAATAAAGGTTGGAGAGTATTTTGGAGGCCTGTAAATAATGATAAATAGGATGCGTGGAGCACCTTTCAGCACAATCCCTAGATATTCAAAAGACAAGTACTGACCAAATGACACTTGCTTGCATTGACAGACATCTTTAAATAGAGCAGCTACACCTCCACCTCTCCTAACAGTCCTGCAAACACTCATGAAAGTAAAGTTAGGAGGGGCTGTTTCATTGAGGACCGTTGCACTGCACTATAGTGGATTTCAAGTTTCGTCTTCCGCCACATCCGTTCTGCTTTTCTGCATTGTCTTTTCATACTCTGAACTGCTGTTGATTTTCTCCAAGCTGATTTCTGTCTGCCAGTCTTCTTGCTGACTTTCACAGGAGCAATGTCATCAATAACATTCTTAACTTTTGAGTTAAAGGAATCAAGGAGAAGATCAACAGAGTCTGCAGAAATGCTTGGTGTTAAAGATATAGCCTCCAT
The DNA here is from genome assembly GCF_001515625.1 of Sinocyclocheilus rhinocerous. Lineage (NCBI taxonomy): Eukaryota > Metazoa > Chordata > Actinopteri > Cypriniformes > Cyprinidae > Sinocyclocheilus > Sinocyclocheilus rhinocerous. The sequence goes on from NW_015647014.1 coordinate 208,743, forward strand.
AAATAGCACACTAGTGTTTTCGTTAATGCATCTCTTTCTGACAGAGACAGATCTAGATTCAGTGGTAACAGAGATCAATATATTAAAGAAAATACAGAAGTGATCAGATAGTGCTACGTCCTTAATAACAATGGATGAAATGTTTAGACCTCTACTGATGATTAAATCTAGAGTATGTCCACGATTGTGTGTGGGTTCATGCACATGCTGAATCAGGTCAAAAGTGTTTAAAACAGTTATAATTTCTTTTGTAGTTTTGTTTTCTGCATTATCTATGTGAATATTAAAATCCCCTGCAATAGCAAAACAGTCAAACTCTGAGGAAATCATTGATGGCATTTCTGTGAACTCTTCAGCCAAGGCTGGAGAGTATTTTGGAGGCCTGTAAATAATGATAAACAGAATGCGTGGAGCACCTTTCAACATAATCCCTAGATATTCAAAAGACAAGTACTGACCAAATGATACTTGCTTGCATTGATAGACATCTTTAAATAGAGCAGCTACACCTCCACCTCTCCTAACAGTTCTGCAGACACTCATGAAAGTAAAGTTAGGAGGGGCTGTTTCAATGAGGACTGTTGCACTGCAACTGTTGTCTTCTAGCCATGTTTCATTTAAAACCATAAAATCCAAGTTGTTTGTGGTGATTAAGTCATTGATCAGAAATGATTGATTTTTTAGTGAGCGAATGTTTAAAAATGCTAACTTCATGGCATTGGTTTTTGTCTCAACAGCAATCTTAGTTTGACACATAATAGGCCGCAGATTAGATGGGTCAGCCGTACGGCTTGAGAAGGCCTTAGACTTTCTATCACGTGATAAAACAGAAATAGAGAAAGCTACAGGCACACTGGGTTCCCGCTTGTTCTGTAAACATTTGTGAATGTTGCTGCTATTATAGCGGGGACCCAACACATATCACTGAGAGCTGCTATCAGTTGTTTTTGGTTCACCTACAGCAGATGGAGGAGGGTTTGGGCCCTGGCGTTGAGGCAGCGGCCGGAGAGCACTCACAGGAGCTGGGCCTACATGCTTTGGTGGTTGTGGGGCCCGTCGTTTTTTAGTTGATATCTGGGGGCTTGCAGCGAAGGAGTGGGAGAGTTTGGTCCCAGCATAAACCAGTTCCTCCATTTTCTGTGAGAAGCTTAGAAGTGGAGATGCTGGAGAGAGGGATATTGTGTCTGGTGAGATGGGCTGTGTCTCTTTTGTTTCCGGTGGCTGTGATATGTTGTCCTGGCTTCCCTGGCTGTTTTCCAGAAAGTAGTCCTGGGGTGCTGAGTCTTGGAGCTGTTCGGATACGTCACAGTGGGATGTGTCAACCACATGACGACTCGGACCAGGTGTGTGTGTGCTATTCAGGTTGAGTGGATTGGCACACTCTGCTGAAGGATGATGGATGGAGAAGTAGATATTGTCCTTAAGTACTCTAGAAGTAGTTTGTTTGGGTGGAGGCCATCCGGTTTAAACAGTTGTCTATGGCCCCAGAAAAGATTGAAGTTATTGATGAAGTTCGCTCCTTTTATATTGCAAGATCTTTGTAGCCATGTGTTCAGCCCAAGCAACTGTGAAAACATGTTTGTTCCCCTTGCTGGGAGTGCTCCACTGATGAACGACTGAACTTTGAGTCTTCGAAGTGTTTCAAAGAATTCACTGAAATCCTTCATAAGGAGCGCTGACTGCTCTTTCCGAATATCATTCTTCCCCACATGGATGATGATTCAATTTGCAGTCTTGTGCTTCATCAGAATGTTCCGGAGTTCCCTGTTCACATCAGAGACGGTTCCTTGATGAAAGCAGCATGTAGTTGTAGTCCTGCTACTGATATTTCTGATAATGGAGTCGCCCACTATCAGAGTCCTGGGCTCGGCTGTGCTCTGAGCTGAATGCCGCTGTCTGCTCGACCTTGAGCGTCTGTTAGTAGCGATGTTAGCTGCTGGCTGATACGATCCATGTTTAATCACATTTGGGGATTCCTCACCCGCATTCATTAATGCTTCAAATCTGTTCTCAAGATGTATAGGGGGGTGGTAGAATACCAGTATTCACAAGCCTTGTCATAGCTGAATCTGGGGTAGAGGATGCTATCGCAGCAATATGAGATACTGCTGATAAACAATCTGATGTCTCGAGTGCCCTTGGGTCTCGCACCCTGTTTGTGCCATCGATTAGTGTGACAATCAGTTTCGGCTTGTTCCTCGACACTTGGTATAAACTGTTGAGATTCACTAGATTCATGGGACTCCTGTTTGTTGCTGCCGTGTGTTTTGAGTTTGAGCTCCGTCAAGTTAATTCTTTGTCGTCTAATTTTTTATCTTAAAATCAATTTTATACACCATCATTTTAGTTTCTATAACGTGTGAATATATCCCCTATCGTATTCTACAACAAAAACAATCAGAGCGCCTTGTTATCACTAGTTCTATTTTGACTTCCCGAGTCTGCTATTAGCATATAGCCCGCTAGCATCGCCAGCGTGGTTGCCGATAATCTCGCTTACATTACTAATACTCTATTCACACACATTACCATTGTTTTACTCACTGTTACTTGCTTTAATGGCGGATGTGTGTCTACCTTTGAGTGCAGGTGAGGACACGTTCAAGCTGCATTCGGTGCAGCTCGAGCTGGAGGCCGTGGAGAAGCAGATCCGCGACCTGGTGGTGAGGCAGACCCAGCTGAGAGAGCAGAGAGCCGCGCTGGAATCATCCCAGGCTGACGCTCACAAGTCCGAGGTAAGTATACAGCACGCTCACATTTGCCATTGTTTGGATATTCAGGGAAATTTGCATTCTTGCTCGCACAGGGTATGTGTCTGTATCGAAGAGCGTTTAAATTGATCTCAATGTACAGTCCGTGTCAATATCTGCTCTTCATGCTATTAAGTGAAGATCTACTTTAAAGATACATTGAACAGCAGCGCGATTTGCTAAAACAGCATATTCAGCTGGCATCCTATCATATGCACGCTGCCTTGTGTGGATGCCGTCATTTTGACCGCAAAAGATGAGGTAAGCTGATTGAATATCATGTATTTGACCGTTTACGGCACTCCCATTTTCCCGTTTTTATATTAGAAGCGGCATTTTGCTTGTCAGAAAAACACGCAACGTCTTACCAGGTACGAGAGCTGGCAACTGAGCACGCGCCAGTGGATTATGCAAGGGAACACATGGGCTCCCGTCCAGCCTCCCTCTCCCACCATATCTTCATCGGCCCTCACCACCGCCTCCGCCGCCTCCTGGCAGCCCCTTTGCTCACCCTTAGCCCTCCATCTGTGCGGTGGGATCACCGCGGGCCTGCCAGTCTTCATCAGCGTCGTGGCTGGAGGATCCCTTGTCTCTGCCTCCGGCCTCTGAGTCCTGTACTCCACCTCGGCCCGTCGACCCAGCAGCTCCACCATGGCTCCTAGCTCCCTCCTCTCTGCCGTGGCCCATCAGTCCACCAGGTCCACCGGGCTCCCTCGTCTCTCCGGCTCCGCCATGGTCATTCGTCGACCATCCGTCGCCTCGGGACTCCACTCCTCTGGCTGTGCCTCGTCCCTCCGGTTCTGTCAGGCTCCTCCTTCCGTCCATCTCCACCTTGGTCCTCTGTTGCTCCGGCTCCACCGCGGCCTTCCGGATCCCCACTTCGGTCGCCCGAGCTATCTGGTCCGCCTTGACCCTCCGGATCATCCCAGTCGCCCTGGCTCATCGGCTTTCCGCCTCGGGCTCCACCTCCACCTGCTCCGCAGCCGTCGGCCGGCCACCTGGAGTCGTCAGCCCTTCCTCCACCATGGCTCCTCCCTCTGTCGGCTCCACTGTGGGTCACCTTCATGGCTGTGGCCTGGGTCCTGCCTGGCTCCTCCTGCTCCAAGTCCTTCCTGTCGTCTCCCTGGCTCCTCCCTCCATCTGATCTGCCCTGGCTCCTCCTGTTTCCTCCATGGCTCCTCCCTGGACTCTGTCTGTCATCCTCCTCCCGGGAGTCCGTCCTCCATCCGAAACTCCACCTGTACTATCTGCCTACCTTCCTGACAACCCTTTGCCATTCCCTGTAAAGCATCTTACATCCGCTCCTTTATCCTCCTCCTTAGTCCCCCTCCGTCTTTTCCTCTGTTTTCTAAGGTAGTGTCTTCTGGGAGGGGGGGCGAACTGTCACAACCCAGGACTTGTTGTTGTGTTTTCTTCCCTCATGTGCCCGTGACCTAGTTTTCCCTCGTGTTTGATTGTGTCATTCTGTTCACCTGTGTTCCATTAATTATCCTAATTTGCTTCAGTATTTAAGTTCTAGTCTGTCCAGTGCTCCCTTGTCCGGTATTGTGAATGTCCTATGTTCTACGTGTGTTACCTACCTGCCTGTGGATTTACACTGTGTGGATTTTTTAATTGACTATTTTCATTCATCTTCTTCGTGCGTGTTTATCTTAGACACCGTTTTGTGACACAGGTCTTAAAGCAATAGTAGCGTAAACCTGCTGCCGCCGACTGCATCATAAACATTAATCAAACAACAAAAGAAAAAGGCAAAATCACTCACTGCACTTGATTGAATCACTTTAGTAACTTTAATAAGAATCATCTACAACCCCAATTCCAGAGAAGTTGGGGCATTTTGTAAAATGCAATACAAATAAGAATCTGTGATTTGTTCATTCTCTTTAACTTTTATTTAATTGACAAAAGTACAAAGAAAAGATTTCCAAAGTTTTCACTGACCAACGTAAATGTATTTTGTAAATATGAACAAATTTTGATTTTGATGGCTGCAACACACTCCAAAAATGTTGGGACAGAGGCACATTTAACACCGTGCCACATCAACCTTCTTTTTAATTACAATATTTAATTGGAATAGGAATTAATTCCTATTAAATAGGAATTGAGGATACCAATTGTTAAAGTTCTGCAAGTAAAATCTTTGTCCAATCTGGCTTGATACAAGACTTCAGATGCTCAGCAGTCTGTGATTGTTGTTGTCTGATTCTCCTTTTCATGACTGGTCATACATTTTCAGTAGGAGACAGATCTGCTGGCCAGTCTAGCACATTCACTCTGTCTACGAAACCACGCTGTTGTAGCACATGCAGAATGAGAGCTGGCATGTCTTGATATAATAGCCATGGACTTCCAATGAAAGACATCATCTTGATGGCAGTATATGTCTCTGTATAATCCCAGTATATGCCTCCATGTCAATAGTACCGTCGCACATATGGCAGTCACCCATGCCGTTTGCACTGATGCACTCATATACCATGACAGATGTTTGCTTTTGCTACTGTCGCTAATGAAAGTCTGGATGCTCCCTTTGGTCTTTGGGACTGAGAACTTGAAATCCATTTTTCCCAGAAACAAGTTGAAATGTGGACTTATCTGAGTACAGCACACATTTTCACTGTCTTTTTGACTATCTGAGATTAGCTCTGGCCCAGAGAACCCGGCAGCATCGTTGCATAGAATTGATGTATAGCTTTCTCCTAGAGTAACAGAGATTCAAGTTGCATTTTTTGATGCAGCATCAGACTGTGGTAAATGACAGTGGTTTTCTGAAGTACTCCTGAGCCCATGTGGCTATATTTAACACCACAGCATGATGGTTTCTTATGCAATGCCATCTAAGGGCTCAAAGGTCAAGCACATTCAACTGAGGTTTCCTGCCTTGCCCTACGTGTACTCTGATTTCTCTGGATTCCCTGAATCTTTTCACAATATTATGTATGGTACTTGGTGAAAGACCTAAATTCTTTGCAATTTTGCATTGCGAAATATGATTTTTGATTTGTTTGACACTTCTCTCTTTGGCACAAAGTGATGAGCCATGATCCAGCTTTGCTTGCAAAGACTGAGATGCTCCTTTTTAACCCAAACATGACACCTTGACCCATTAACCCTTTCACCTGTTTACTGTGAACTGTTTCAAAACAGTTTAACGTGGATATTCTATAACCTTTTCACTTTTATTTTGCCTCTGTCCCAACCTTTTTGGAATGTGTTGCAGCAGTCAAAAACAAAATGTGTTCATATTTACAAAATACATTTACGTTTGTTTAGTGAAAACTTTGGAAAACTTTTCTTTGTACTTTTGTCAATTAAATAAAAGTTAAAGATAATTAACAAATCACAGATTCTTGATTTTATTGCATTTTACAAAATGTCCCAACTTCTCTGGAATTGAGGTTGTATATTTAACGTATACAGTAAATATTGTGCTGTTTTTTTTTGTTTTTTTTTTATTACTTAATTAAATGTCTGTAGTAGGCTATTTCTGTAGTAGCCTAAACTATATAGACCTATCTGAAAAACTCAAATATTTAATTTGTATTTTTGATTAATAGATTTATTTATCCTTTTGCTGTTTACTTGCCTTCTGTAAGCTTGATAATGTTTTACTTACATTAGTTTATGCTGTTTATGCTGAAGTATAATTTTTTTTTTTTTTTTAAACATGGTGGCAGTTTCTAGCTTTAAAGAAAAAAAAGAAAAAAATACATATTTTCAGCAATAGTTTTTATGGGTCCAAAACCACAATTGGCCCCTCATCAATTATACCTCACTTAATGTAATTTATTAACTATAAATGCATTCAATCATAAAACAGTTGTGTTAAAACAGAGTTGGCTGTGAGTTATGGAAAATACATGTAGAGCTTTTATACATAGTGTGTGCCATTGTAAAGACTAGGTTTTCCCTCACAGCCTCATTTTCATCCAAGAAAAAAAATTCTAAATGCCGTCTACCCTGACTAAGGTCTAAACCAGGGGTACTCAACAGGCGGCCCGTGGGCCGCATCCTGCCCGTCTGCATTAATTTTGTGGCCCGCATCATGCTGATGATTAATGTATTTTTATTTCAATTTGCGCTCAAAATATTAGACAGTTTGATTTTTTAAATTAAATGTATACAATCGCAGTAGTAAAAGCTGTTCGATCTCTGCAAGCACTGTAACTAACGTGCAATTAAAAAGCAACATGCGGCACGCCCCAAACAACTTAAAAGAGAAGATTGTCCTACAAAAGAGGACATTTAATAACATGATTTTACCCCACAAAATCAGTGGAGTGTTTGAAATAACTTAATTTTGTGAGCTGATGTGCGGTTTTTGTCACAGAACGATGCAGATAATATATTATATACGATAATAAAGGCTATGTCGATTAGCATTGGATTATAAATATACTTTAATATTATGAAAATACCAGAGATGGCTTGAAGAACACAGCTAAACCACATATTGTCGCGTTGTATGTTTACTGTTGTATATTGTTGGATATTTAAATAAATAGCCAGATCGCGAACAGATTCAACCCACGTACTCTTGTTTATAAATGACAGGATTTAGCTGTATGTATATTACAGCCTTGAATAACACTGTGTGACATTCAAATCTGAGCTCACACTTCCGCTGATCCAGAGAGAGCAGTTTACATATATGAAACATCTTTACAAAGTCTTTTGTATCGTTATTTCTGTGTTACAAACATTCAAATAATCACAGAAGTACTGGAATAAAAGTTTATAGTTCGCTGTCTACACTGCTGTCTACAGAAGCGATCAAAATAGAATAAATCACCTTTTTGAAAGTGACAATGCTTCAAATAAAGATTGTATCAATTACAACGTAATGCCAGCAGGTGGAGACAAGTG
>NW_015647014.1:218075-220623 GCF_001515625.1 Sinocyclocheilus rhinocerous
ACTATGTTTTTTTCTTGGAAATACATCTGAAAAAACGCGGTCGTCTTATATTCAGGGTCTAGACTTTGACATGTCAATAATACACCCACAACACTAGGTGGCGCCAAATATGCATAAAACGAGTGTGCCATGAAATACGTAATGTAATGCGTGTTGTAAAGATCGCGAGTAAAACAAAAGAAGCAGAAAACCTTACAGCTGCATGAGTCGTGACTGTCATGTTAGCCTGATGGGACCAAACTCCCTTTGTGATTTTAAAACGTAAGACAGTACCAAGATTTGACGACTACAGTAAGATTTAACTTCTACTGTTCATAAGATTTTGGTAGGCTACTATTAGATGGATAGGCTAAATGTCCTAATTCAGATGGGCTATTTTTTTTTTTTTTTTTATGGTATATCAAAAAGTGTATATTTTTTAAATGTGATTGTTGGTACATTTTACCAGTTTTTACCATACTTTCAAAACAAAAATTAAAATAGGAAAAATATGCAATATGAAAATAATTGAAGACAAAATGTGTTTTACTGAGAAAAATCAAGATTTGGTTTTTAAAAAGCCTTTTTCCAAAAGGTACATCTGGAAAAAGGGGGGTCGTCTTATAATCAGGGTCGTCTTATATTCGGGCCAATACGGTATATAGACTAATCGTTAGTCGACCAGAAAAAGCTTGGTCGACCAACATTTTATTAGTCGCTCAGTTGCAGAAAAAAAAAATCCACAGGCGAAGTCACGCATGCCATGACTATCAGATCGTTAAGGGCTAGTCTTTGGTAAGCACCCATGCTTCAAAACATACCTAACCAGCATTTGCTGTTTTTTTCAACAGGGAGTTTGGATATTCTATAACCTTTTCACTTTTATTTTGCCTCTGTCCCAACCTTTTTGGAATGTGTTGCAGCAGTCAAAAACAAAATGTGTTCATATTTACAAAATACATTTACGTTTGTTTAGTGAAAACTTTGGAAAACTTTTCTTTGTACTTTTGTCAATTAAATAAAAGTTAAAGATAATTAACAAATCACAGATTCTTGATTTTATTGCATTTTACAAAATGTCCCAACTTCTCTGGAATTGAGGTTGTATATTTAACGTATACAGTAAATATTGTGCTGTTTTTTTTTGTTTTTTTTTTATTACTTAATTAAATGTCTGTAGTAGGCTATTTCTGTAGTAGCCTAAACTATATAGACCTATCTGAAAAACTCAAATATTTAATTTGTATTTTTGATTAATAGATTTATTTATCCTTTTGCTGTTTACTTGCCTTCTGTAAGCTTGATAATGTTTTACTTACATTAGTTTATGCTGTTGCATTGAAAGTATAATTTTTATTTTTTTTTTAAACATGGTGGCAGTTTCTAGCTTTAAAGAAAAAAATATTTTTCTAACATATTTTCAGCAATAGTTTTTATGGGTCCAAAACCACAATTGGCCCCTCATCAATTATACCTCACTTAATGTAATTTATTAACTATAAATGCATTCAATCATAAAACAGTTGTGTTAAAACAGAGTTGGCTGTGAGTTATGGAAAATACATGTAGAGCTTTTATACATAGTGTGTGCCATTGTAAAGACTAGGTTTTCCCTCACAGCCTCATTTTCATCCAAGAAAAAAAATTCTAAATGCCGTCTACCCTGACTAAGGTCTAAACCAGGGGTACTCAACAGGCGGCCCGTGGGCCGCATCCTGCCCGTCTGCATTAATTTTGTGGCCCGCATCATGCTGATGATTAATGTATTTTTATTTCAATTTGCGCTCAAAATATTAGACAGTTTGATTTTTTAAATTAAATGTATACAATCGCAGTAGTAAAAGCTGTTCGATCTCTGCAAGCACTGTAACTAACGTGCAATTAAAAAGCAACATGCGGCACGCCCCAAACAACTTAAAAGAGAAGATTGTCCTACAAAAGAGGACATTTAATAACATGATTTTACCCCACAAAATCAGTGGAGTGTTTGAAATAACTTAATTTTGTGAGCTGATGTGCGGTTTTTGTCACAGAACGATGCAGATAATATATTATATACGATAATAAAGGCTATGTCGATTAGCATTGGATTATAAATATACTTTAATATTATGAAAATACCAGAGATGGCTTGAAGAACACAGCTAAACCACATATTGTCGCGTTGTATGTTTACTGTTGTATATTGTTGGATATTTAAATAAATAGCCAGATCGCGAACAGATTCAACCCACGTACTCTTGTTTATAAATGACAGGATTTAGCTGTATGTATATTACAGCCTTGAATAACACTGTGTGACATTCAAATCTGAGCTCACACTTCCGCTGATCCAGAGAGAGCAGTTTACATATATGAAACATCTTTACAAAGTCTTTTGTATCGTTATTTCTGTGTTACAAACATTCAAATAATCACAGAAGTACTGGAATAAAAGTTTATAGTTCGCTGTCTACACTGCTGTCTACAGAAGCGATCAAAATAGAATAAATCACCTTTTTGAAAGTGACAATGCTTCAAATAAAGATTGTATCAATTACAACGTAATGCCAGCAGGTGGAGACAAGTG
>NW_015647014.1:220818-228653 GCF_001515625.1 Sinocyclocheilus rhinocerous
TGAGTTTAGTAAACCTACTGTATCTGAAAAATGAGTTTAATTTGTATCTCTTTCGTGTTTGTCTTATTGTCTTATTCTGCTTTTTCAAAAATGATAAATTATATTATATATATATATATATATATATATATATATTATATATGAACAACTATCATTTTTATAAGTTGCTCCCTTTTCACTACTGTTAAGAAGAAAATTGTCATAATTTATTCAAGTTTTTCCAAATTCAATCCTTGATTCAAATTTCTCATAAGCTTAATTGATTTGGTCTAAAGAGAAAACAATTAATGACTATTTTTGTTTGAAGACTACACATAAAATAGCTACCAAAATAAATGTTGGTAACTGCAGTTTGACTAAAAGTAATGACTAAAAGTTGAAAAAATGCAATGACTTTTCGTCAGGGGCGATTCTAGGATTTTCATTTTAGAGGGGCATTTTAGAAAAAAAATTCATTTATATATATTAGGGCTGTCAGTCGATTAAATTTTTTAAACTAATTAATCGCAAAATAAATTTGACTGTGAAAATACCCACAAAAGATTATTTAAAGCTATTTTGTGTTAAATTAGAAAGTATCAAGTAGACATTACAAATTGTAGCTTTATAAAGAAAAATTTGATTCAACATAAAAAATATTACACAAACATTTAAGCTATAACAGCCTAACATAAACTATGGAATATAAAAGTAGATCATTTGAGAAACAACTCAAACTTTTTGTTCATACAATGAAAGTCATTAACCAAAACAGCTTTGTTACCAGTCTTCAAAATACCTTCTTTTATGTTCCACAAAAGAAGTGTTTGAAACAACATGAGGGTGAGTATGTTATGACAATTTAATTTTTTTGGGTGAACTAGATCTACCACTTTAATGTTTTTGTTATTTTTTATGAAATGATACTCTAAATAAGAAACTGAATCTACCAGCAGATGGCGGTAAATGTCTTTATGAGTCGATTCGTTCAAATGGCTGATTCATTCAGGAATGAAGTAAAGTGCTCTCTTTATGAAAGTGACGTGACGTGACATGTGGTCAAGTGTGACCCATACTCGGAATTAGTGCTCTGCATTTATCCCATCCAAAGTGCACACACAGCAGTGAACACACACACACCGTGAACACACACCCGGAGCAGTGGGCAGCCATTTTTTTGCTGTGGCACCCGGGGAGCAGTTGGGGGTTCGGTGCCTTGCTCAAGGGCATCTCAGTCGTGGTATTGAAGGTGGAAGAGAGCGCTATACATTCACTCCCCCACCCACAATCCCTGCCGGTACGAGACTCGAACCCGCAACCTTTGGGTTACGAGTCCGACTCTCTAACCCTTATGAATGGGCTTTGAATCATTGATTCACACGATTCGTTCAAAACGCGTATTCATTCAGAAACTAAACACCGCTCTGTTGCTCGGAGATGCACAACAGTTCTGCTGTGGCTTTATAGGTAATATGTTCTCTGCAACATTGAGCAAAAGCACATAATATTGTGTTTAAAATATAACACAATATCAACTTCTTATTTACTGAACTGTTGTATAAAATAACATTTAACTTAAACTCGTGATAAAACAAAAAACAAAATCAGCACTCATGTGATATTGCTTTTGCTGCTCGTGTGATATCGCTTATTGTATGATATAAATATGAGACAAAAAAACTCATACGGGGCATTTTTTGCACCAATATCTTGAATTTTTAGGGCATAACTGCATTAATGGAGTTTTTGTCCTGCATCATATTTGTCAACAGTCAACTATATGAAATGTAAGATGACGTACAGGTCTGGGGGCGGGGCCAGTGCGTTAACTGTGTTAAAATATTTTAATCGCGTTATTTTTTCATAACTAACTAGTTAAGTTAATGAGTTAAACTGACAGCCCTAATATATATATATATATATATATATAATAAATGTTTGACTAATAGGGGTGGTATGCTAAATGTATATACCAAAAAGGGCAGTATTCCACTGTATTGCATAGATAGGGATAACATATAACTGAATAAGCCAAATACAAGTCTTCATGATCTCTCTCTCACACACACACACCTGTTTACTGTACACACACAAAATTTTACTGTTTGCATTTCTAGTACAACCCTCTTTCCTTAGCTCAAGTATGCAAACCTCGTTGCCACATGCACTGGAAAATGTATTACATTGAAAGTTACATTTTCAAATGAAAATGACTAAGTAAATGCGTTTTGCACCTTTATAGATTGTTATTTGTTGCTTGTTATTATAACTTTTTACTTAAGTACCAGATATTGGTGTCATGCCATAAAATATTTTTAATACGACTGACTTTGCATTTAATGTGAATTTAATAACAATATTGTAAGTTACTAATTATAACACTTTCATTTTACAGAGAGTAAAGAATATTTACATTATTAAATACCATTTTTATTCAGTCTAGCCAGAGTTCAGGCACTCTCAAAAACTCCCATTATAATCACTGAAGCTGTTTACACTGTGAAATGAATATCTTACTTACATTCGTATGCACATATGCACTTTGTTGTTTCTGATGAGAGAATTCACCAGAGAATTCAGTCAGTGAGCAAGTGAACAAAACACCACGTTTCAACGATGACTCATCTGAACATCTCTGATTGGCCATTCCATTCATAATCTCAACAGCATCGTGTGTGATTGGTTATAATGCAGAGTTGTACAAACGCATCTGTCTCTGGCTCAGCGCCAGCCAAAGTGTGAACGCAGATTTGAATTTAGCAGCTGATGCTCTGCTGCACTGAACGATCTAATCATACCGGTGTGATTGTATCAAACATAAAAAATATTATTCAGCTATTTTTTGTCTTTTGGAAGCTGCATTCAAAATCCACTTGGCTCAGAAATCTGAGGGGGCATGTAGGGTTGCCAACCATTCCGTATTAGCTGGGACGTCCCGTATTTTGGGCCTAATTGATTTGTCCTGTACGTGACTTATCTTGTCCCGTTTTTTTGACTGCTACGCTGATCTAACCACTGACTGATACATCAGCAGCAGTGCTGATCACTTGAGAATGATCACTGATACCTGTCATCATCCAATCACAGCCCCCCTCACACGGTATACGTTAAGTAAATTAGAAATCGTGAACATAACTGTTTGAGGAAGGCTGCGCAATCCTCTGCCGGCTCGTCGCTCCTGCCTCACAGCAAGCGGCACTCGCGTTAACGCCAATTCCGTCCGTGTTTTCACTTCAGTAAATCAGTTTTGGTGAATACAAACAACGTGATTATTTTTCATGAGTCCAACATCCCGCCACGCAAGAGATGTGATCAGTAAGGGAAGTCGTCTTTCACTATTGTAATGTTATTAAATAGAGAAAAACATTTTATATTTAAGTAACTAATAGCATAATTCTTAACCTTGGACCTTAATCTTGAAACACAAAATGACCAATAAATAGGTGTCAAGCACCAAAAGCAGCCCATATTAAATCTATTAGCTGTCTTTAATTGAAAAATATGCATTTTTTCGCGTATTTTCATTTTCTGAAGTTGGCAACCCTAGGGGCATGTGCCCCCTTCACTTTGAATGGGCATGACACCTCTGACTGTATTTATGACACAGAACAGAACTGCACAGATTCAGATATTATAACAATCTATTGTTAAACACACACCTTGTCCTCTGCACCACTGCGGTCTGTGGATTGAAAAAGAAGTCGATTGAAGTCTGCCGCCGTTTTCATAGCGATTGAGGTCTCTGCAGAGCAAAAGTGGGCGTTTCTGAATTTGTGGGTGTTTTCATACTGCAGGGTGTTTCTAAATCATGCAATCAAAATAATCTCCCTTACCTAACCCCACCCCTAAACCTACCATCACTATGACGTCAGCCAATCAGGATACATGGTCTAAACATGCTGGTAACTCCCATTCTAAACTTATCTGGTAACTCCCATTACTTTCCTGCAGAGACCTATACTTGTTTTCATGTGAAATTTAAAGGGGACTGAGGCGATCACAAATTTGTGTAAATTTTATGGAGCAAAATTTTATATATATCTATAGCCCCCCTAAAAATGGCCTAGTGCCTGTGAATGGCCTAACCTATGCTTTTCGTCAACTAAAACTAGACTAAAATAATGAAAGACTCAAATGACTAAAATGTGACTAAGACTATTAAGCATTTTCGTCTCAAGATAAAGACTAAGACTAAATAAAAAAGGCCTGTCAAAATTAACACCGTTTAACTTTTTTTTTAATCAATTCATTGAATGTTGTATTCTATAAATAGACTGCAGCGATTTTTTTCTAGAAACTGTAGTAAATTACATGTTATTTTGTTTAGTTGTCTGTTTTTTTTCAGAATCATGGTGGGAGAATAGTGATATCTATTTTAAAAATAAAAATATTGATACAATATAGTTAATATATGAAATAATACTTCTTTCTAAAGAAATTTGTTAACTATATTTGCTCAAGAATAGTATAGCATTTTGAGTTTGTTCAATACTCTGTTTGAGTATGAATGCAAATGTTTTTGCATCAATATAGCAAAGCAAACTTTTAATCTTAATTTTGATGATATGTTATCATGGAAAGATCATATTGATGCTCTCTGTAAAAGGACAAAGCAGAGAATCTACTTTCTTCGTCGTCTTAGGTCATTCGGAATAAGAAGGCAGATTCTTCTGTTGTTCTTTATGTCTGTGATAATGAGTGTACTGCAATACTGCAACTCCATTTGGTATATATATATTTGTCACGGGTGCCTACTGTGCTGGAGTGAGGAGATGCGGAGACGTAGGAGTTTCAACTTGGAACAGTCTTTTATTTAATCCACAAGGAAGGACCGCACACGTAGCACAGAGATTGACGTTTAAGACAGGACGCAGGACTCATGAAAACACAGGGCTAAATACTAGAACTAAACGAGGGAATTAACAAGACACACCTGACATCAATAAACATAATCAACATGAGGGAGAAACTAGGTTACAGTAGGGAACATGGAACACGTGGAGGAGGAAAACAAACACCAAAACAGTCCATGGGCTTGACACACACTCACACACACACATATATATATATATATGTGTGTGTGTGTGTGTGTGTCAAGCCCATGGACTGTTTTGGTGTTTGTTTTCCTGTATCGGTAGCCAATGAGCTCGCTGCTCAACATCAAGCACACTAGTGCTTCGAAGTAAGATGGTGCCACACACGGCCACCTCAGTGCTTGGCTCTCCAGTGTTTGTACTGTTTTTGTTCGTTTTTCCTGGTTTTTGTTTCTCAAACACGATCAGTTTTACCAGGGATGAACTGCGCAACATTCGGCAGAACACACTACAAAATCTTCTACCGGATTTCGATTATTCGGACGTTTTGCTGAACGTTGTAGTTGGCGGAGCAGCGGCGCTGATCAAGCGCTTCAGGACACGCAGACGGGGGAAGCGAGCTGGCGCCCTCGTGAAGCTCAGGCAGCGCTGATTTCGAACACCGTTGCCTAGCATCCATCTGGCAAATCTCCACTCTCTACCCAACAAAACGGGTGTTGTCCCGATCTAGAAGCGCTCTTCGTTAACTGCAAACAGTTCTATTCGCCGCGGGAGTTTTGCTCGTTCATTCTCGTGAGTGCTTACATTCCTCCGCAAGCGCACGTGAGCTCAGCTTTACAGAAACTCGCTGATTGCTCTCTGACCACTGTTTAGTTAATCTTATACCGACCTACAAGCAGAAACTGAAATCAGCTAAACGTCCCAGGTTACGTATGTAACGATGGTTCCCCGAGGGAACGAGACGCTGCGTCGGAAAACGCTAGGGGAACGCCTTCAGCGATGCCAAGCTCTGAATCATATGTGTAATCAGTCGAATCGATGGGCGAGACATCAGAGGCGGGTGACGTCATGACCAGGAAGCTTTAAAATCACGTGAGGTGCAGCCGGCGTTAGCTTCTTAGGAGTGAAGCAAGCTCTAGTAGGGATGCCGGAAGTATGGCCTTGCGACGCAGCGTCTCGTTCCCTCGGGGAACCATGGTTACATACGTAACCTGGGACGTTTTTACCATCTCATAGAAATCTAAGATATATTAAAATCATGGCTGTGAGCAAAGCACTCTAGAAATGTTAAGGGTTAGTATGATTCTTCAAAGAGAATTCAGCTTACAGGAGGTAGAAAGCAGGTCTGATAACTTTTGATTACAAAGGTTATTTTACAAAATTAACAGTGAAAATTTACATTATCTGTCAGAATGAATGTTTGTTTTATAAGCATCCTCTGCCTTATTTTGGACCTTGAACTCATACTGCTGAAGCTTATAATTGTCCAAAAAGCTATAAGTCTTTGTGCATCAGAAGGAATAGTAGGTTTACGTTTATGCATTTAGCAGATGCTTCTAGTGACTTAGAAATGAGGAACAAAGAGCAAAGAACCAACTCTTACTGTACATGTCCAAATTATAATGTCCAGAATTCGTGCTGATTTATGGCTGAACTGGCGATGAAAGTTTGTAATGTGCTTGTAACAGCTTGCAGACGCCGAAATGACTGAAATAATGATTTCGACTGTGGTTTGGCTGAACTTCTCTGCATTAACTCAGTGAACCAAGGCACTTTGCTCTGCTAAATTTAAAAGTCATTTTCTTACATGACCCCCTCGAGAGCCGACGCCGCGTGCTCCGCTCCCAAGCAGACCACGCACAAACTGTGTGTATCCCCGCTCGTGATGTAGCCTGGGCAGGGAGGAACACACAGTCTATAACGCGATCTGCTTTCATCCTTTTTTGTCTTTAGTTTAGACATTATAACTTCTGCTGGAGCTTATATTTTCTGAATGCTTGTGCAACCTTTTTTGGACAGACAACAATAAATAAGACTCACAGAACATAGATTGTGACCGATACACACAGAGAGCTTTGCTGAATGACAGAAAAGCTAACGCCGGCTTACCGACCTACAGGCAGAAACTGAAATCAGCTAACCCTGTATTAAGGAATGTAAAAAGATGGACTAATGAAGCAGATCAGGATTTACAAGCTTGTTTTGACCTCACTGATTGGATTGTTTTTGAAGCTGCTGCCACCAATCTGGACGAGCTCACAGAGAATGTAACATCGCATATCAGTTTCTGTGAAGACATGTGCATTCCTACCGGGACTCATTTAACCTACAACAATGACAAACCATGGTTCACTGCAAAACTCAGACAGCTCCGTCAGGCCAAAGAAGATGCTCACAGGAAGGGGGACAATGTCTTGTATAAACAGGCTAAATACTGATTGGAGTGACTTTGAAGCTGCTGCCACCGATCTGGACGAGCTCACAGAGAATGTAACATCTTATATCAGTTTCTGTGAAGACATGTGCATTCCTACCAGGACTCATTTAACCTACAACAATGACAAACCATGGTTCACTGCAAAGCTCAGACTGCTTCGTCAGGCCAAAGAAGATACTCGCAGGAATGGGGACAGATTCCTGTATAAACAGGCCAAATTCACACTGGAAAAAGAGATCAGAGTGGCAAAGAGGAATTATACTGGAAAGCTAAAGAACCAATTATTTTCCAGTGACCCTGTTTCAGTGTGGAAAGTTCTGAAAGACATCACCAATTAAAAGACACCATCCCCCAAGCACTGTGGAGAGTCAACAACTGGCAGACGATCTGAACGAGTTTTATTGCAGGTTTGAAAAAACACCCCACACCCGCCCTGAAAATGGCTCTAACGTCTGTGGCCATGAAATCATTTGAAAGACTGATTTTGGCTTATCTGAAATACATCACTGGACCCCCTGCAGTTTGCCTACAGAGTAAACAGGTCTGTGGATGATACAGTCAACATGGGACTGCACTACATCCTGCAACATCTAGACAGACCAGGG
>NW_015647014.1:228811-228945 GCF_001515625.1 Sinocyclocheilus rhinocerous
CTCTGTCAAGCTCCTGAAGTTCGCAGACGACACTACAGTCATCGGCCTCATCAACCTCATCCAGGAGTCTGCTTACAGACAGGAGGTTAAAGAGCTGGTTGTCTGGTGCAGTCTTAACAACCTGAACAACCTGG
>NW_015647014.1:232783-265830 GCF_001515625.1 Sinocyclocheilus rhinocerous
GTCCGGACTGCTGAGCGAATCACTGGTACAACCCTCCCTTCTTTCCAAGAACTGTACTCATCCAGAGTGAGCAAAAGGGCTAGCAAAATCACTCTGGACTCCTCACATCCAGCACACTCCCTCTTTGAACTGTTGCCATCTGGTCGGCACTACAGAGCACTGAGCACCAGAACGACCAGACACAGGAACAGTTTCTTTCCTCAGGCAATCCATCTCATGAACACTTAACAATAATCGTGGAACACACAACACTAGTATACATTATTTATTTAACACACATACTTATTTCCATTTCAAATTTGTACATATCATACCTGTAAAAATAAAATTGTCTATATTATATATTGTATTTTTGCTTTTTTGTACATTATCTATTTTGTATATTTTTATATTATTCGTTTTATTATCTGTGTCCTGTCTTGTCACTGTCATTCTGTTGCACCGTGGAGCTTCTGTCACTAAAACAAATTCCTCGTATGTGTAAACATACCTGGCAATAAAGCATTGTTAAGCACAAAATTCAATAATTAATTCAAAAGTAGTGTATTGTGCACTTTTTTCATTTAAAAGTACTGCTATATGAACAAAAGTGCAATAATATTTGGTTTGCAAACACTTTAAACAAATAAGGTCCTTTTTACAGCAGTATTCCTTTAACATAGTTAAATATTTCTTGTAAATCACAACTTATAACATTAATGTAATCAAGTTAAATATATAACCAAAGCTATTTGCCACTGCCAGGGCATTAACATTTTTATAGAAAATATTTTATAGTTTGTTATAGAAAAAAGTTATGCTCCTAGTCCAGAGCCTCGATCATAACATTATAACAAGCACTTTCCGAGTAGAGACCTGAATGATCGCGGGACCCAACGCAGCAGAGTGCGGCGCGGGACAACACTTGATGGGCGAGGGTGAGTGCGGGTGCGGGTGGGTAGAGACTCGTGTGTGGGGGATGCGGGAGAATAAGGGTGTACTCACACTAGGCGTTTTGAAACGTGCCCGAGCGCGTTTGACCCCAAAAGCCCGGTTCGTTTGACTAGTGCGTTCTCTCCATGCCGCGCTTGAGCGTGGTTCGTTTAGCCGGCCCTGGCTCGGTTGGAAGAGGTGGGCCAGAGCGCGGTTCAGTTATATATACTGTAGATCAGTGAGTGTGTGCGCTAACCACGCAGGAGCGTGGAACTTCTGATACGTGCAGCATGATTGTGTGAACATTTCTGAACGGCAAAAGTGATAGACCTGTAAAGCAATATATTGTGAGAGGGCCGTGTGTTACTGCGCCCCAAAAGACTTATAATAATAAACCACACAGTTAACAAAACAATGCACTCCACTGTGCTGAGCGAGAGCACTTCTCTACTGTCTTCACGTGCTATCGGAAACTTCCTATTTCCCACTTATGAAGTCGTGATTAAGAGCACGTTGAATTCTTTTCTGTTTAAAATAACAGTGTACAGTGGTTTTTGAATGTTCATGCTTATCCTAAATAATTTCATCGTGAGCGCTTCATGTGAGCGCTGCTGCAGTCTTAGGCCCACCCCAAATACTCTCATTGGTTGAGACGCGTCATGACACCCATCCCAAGCCAGTACTGATCAACATCCCACCCCTCCTGTGAACCATGGTTTGTCTGTATGTGTATTCAGAGCCAGTGAGCAACGGACTTTCATAATAATAAAAAAAAACTGTGTTAATGCGCGATAAAATAATTGTCAGCGTTAATCAATTAATGCGTTAATCTGATAATAACGCGTTAACTTGCCCAGCCCTAATATATATATATATATATATATATTCATGCTTAGTGTTATTTTAAACAGGACAAGGACCAGCAAGACTTAGATAAGTAATAAACTGTATTTCTAAATCAGTAAATCTGCAAATATTGTCTTAAAGTCTGATGATGCAAATTGTAATTTGTGGCCCTTTGCATTTTATGTAGTTTATAAAACCCAATAAAAACCTAATAAAACCCAAAACACACACAGCTACAATCAGAGATAAGAGGTGCATTTTCTGCTCTTTAGGTCCTTTCCACCAAACTGCCTACCCCCCACCCCCACACTTGAATTTACTGTAACAATGAATAACGTCAAGTCCCGCCCTATAATTTTTTTTCACATTCTAAAAGCTGTTTCACTCTGAAATATGTCACAATACATACATCAATTCAGACATAACTTCTGTTAAATTACTTTAAGTTTGCCGAACAGGACACTAATTATGAGATGGTGTAAAATCAAAAATCTAAATGGCAAGATACAATAGAGATTTGCTTTTGTTACATTTAAATTGTCATTGCCTTGTTCTAGTTGTAAAGGTTAAAAGAAGGTTAGGATACTGACAAACAGTAGTGTTTAGTTGAACTTGGACTCGAACTCTGCCCTTTTGGACTCGGACTTGAGTCCGATTCAGCCCATTTTGGTCTCGAACTCGATTGGTTAAAGACTCAGACTCGACTTAGGTGGACTTGAACCCAATACTAACACCATGACAGAATAGTCCATATATTGGATCTAGCAGGGGTACTGCTCTTTCTCTTCATTATCACCTAGGATCACCAAGGACCACACACATGAATTTTGAGATTTGGCCAGTGTTGCGCTGATTATGGATTAACTGTTGAAATTGTGGCTACACAAAAATAGTCCTCTGGGGATATTTTGTCAGTTTGTGGAGCTGGCTCTTTGGTTCCACCCAGAAACCTATCCCTCTTCTGGCTCATCATCGGCTCACCTGAGTTTCTCTTACTCACTGCTTTAGATACAATAGAGGCAGGTCAGGATGCTTTCTGTAATGGGAATTTCCCATGAGTCACTTAGTAATGAAAAGCTGTGCAAGAGAATGTTTATGTGGTCAAATATCTGCACACAGAAAGGCCATCTATTTTAAAGCTCAATTTGGTAGCTAGGCTCAAATAAGTGGATGCAAACATGCTTAAAAACATGCAACTTAGCTATTAATGAGTTTTCTGCCCTACCAGGACTTATGTGGGATGCAGACTTGTTTTAAAAATATGGTAGCACCTATCTACTAGTAGTGGCATATTTTTCCAGACTTGTGGAATTTTTTCAAACTAACTCCAGCAAGAAATTATGAAATGTAATAGTGCAGTAAAAGTCAATATTTTTACAGCATGGTATTTCAGAGATTATTTTCTCTGACAGCAGGCCTGAGTTTTCCATTTTCAAGCTTTGCAGCGGATCATAGCTTCAGTCACATTGCCAGCAGCGTCCAGAGAAGCCAAATATATTGTTCAGATGGTGTAACAGTTGCTCAACATAGCTAGAGATCGTATCTAATATTGCTGGCTTACAGAACAACACAGCTGGCAGATGGTTACAGTCTGACTCATCTCCTGATGGCATGGAGGTTACAAACACCATTATCATAGCATCACTCGCTTCTGATTCTAAACCTCACTGGTTACAATTTGGTAGTGGCACTTGAAAAGGAAAGTACGGATCAAAGACATAAAGACTTAGGGCACTGTGGTGGCACCACACTCAAACACTTGGGGGATAGCCTTCAAGGCATTGGTGGTGGTTGAGTCTTTATGTCTTTCTTTTTGCAAAGCTGTCACTTTGTCACTGCAGCACAGAGTTCTATATCATGACTTGCAGCACCTCTATGGATTTCTTCCAGGAGGATTTCTTCTGCCAGTGGCTTGCTGACCTTCCTTCAGCTGTGATGATTTGTTTGGGGAGACATATGTTAGACATGCGGATGACATGGCGGGTCCATCAAAGTTGGTACGGCATTATTATGGTAGCGACGCTGGTCATGTTGGCTTCCTCCAAGAAACTGATGTTGGTGAATCTGTCCTCCTAGATAATCCTCAGAATATTTTGACATTTAGTGGTATTGTTCCAAGGCCCTCAGGTCCCTGCTGTAGGTGGTCCATGACTTCATACAGCAGGGTGGAGGGGACAATGGCTCTGTAGACCAGGGAGATTTGTTTGGGCTTTTAGCTCTCAGGCTGCAAAGACTCTTCCTGAGTATGGTGCAGGCTGCACTGGCAGAACTCAGTCGGTGGTTGATGTCTGCTTTTGAGGAAAGAAGTTGTACATCTGTACATGATTCTGTACAAGTGCATGTTTTTTTCCAGACCTTGAGGATTACGGCATGAATGTGGTACAGGAGCTCTGAATTACCTTCCTTTAAATCTCAGCAGAGATTCCATCTGGACTGGCAGCTTCATTGTTCTTATGGCTCCTGATGGCGTCTTGCAATTGTTACAGTTAGAGGTTCCCCCATGCCTTCTCTGATGGGACTCTGAGGGATATGTTTGGAAATGTCTATTTCAATTGTGCTTTCACAGTTGAGGAGTTCTTGGAAGTGCCCATTCGATTAGGTGCTAATGGCAGCTCCTGCCAATCCCATGTGTGTGCAGGTGTTTAGGCCACAGAAACTTGGACCATAGATGGCCTTGGTAGCACTGAAAAAGACTCTGATGTCACCCGAGTCTGCCAGTCTCTGGATTTTCAGAGCCTTTTCTGTCCACCAAGAATTATTTAACTCCCTCCCCTTCTGTGGACATTCTCCTTGGCTCTGGCATTAGCCACCCCATTGGCCTTTCAAGTTACATCATATAGCCAGGCACGGAAGGCTTTCCTCTTTTTTGGAGATTAGTTGTTCAGTCTCTGTGCTGTTCTCATGGAACCAGTCCTGGCATTTCCTTGAATAGTTTTGTAGGTAACGACGCCATGGGTATTATTTAGTTAAACTAAGTATGTGCTGCAGTGAATAGATTAGAATACCGGAATAGTTCTGTTAATAATGGCAATACACAATTTAAGTTTAGGCAGAAAAACTTTGAATGATTATTATGTATTTCTTTCAGAGAATGGTATGGGGGGAGTGAGGGAGAAACTGTATGGATAGTGAATACGTTCAATGGGACTCATTAATTTTTTCATCAGTAGCAAAAAAAAAATAAAAAATCAGATGATACACGCTTCATATGTCTTTGTGAGTTACCAAAACCAAATGTGAAAAAAAAAAAAAGATGATACACACTTCATATCTCTGTCTTTGTGAGTTACCAAAACCACATGTGAAAAAAAAAGAAGAAAAAAAGTACACATAATAGTGGCTGCTCGAAATTGACAGATGTGAGTTTGGTTAAAGAATATTGTTGTCTTCCTAAAAAAACAAACTATATGTAAAAGTAATCATATTAAGTACTCAAATACAGGAATGACAACTATGTTCTGCTGCCATGTGAATGTGTGCTTTACTTAT
Organism: Sinocyclocheilus rhinocerous; assembly: GCF_001515625.1. Classification (NCBI taxonomy): domain Eukaryota; kingdom Metazoa; phylum Chordata; class Actinopteri; order Cypriniformes; family Cyprinidae; genus Sinocyclocheilus; species Sinocyclocheilus rhinocerous. Next base: position 238,031 of record NW_015647014.1, read on the forward strand.
TATTATTGGTAAAATCCAGTATCAGTCTGACTTATTATACTGTGGAAACTGATCCTTCACACAACACACAGACATACATTTACCTCCTCTATCTGCTCTTGTTTCTTCTGTATAGCTCTGTTTCGTGCCACAGCACATGTCACAGATGAGAGAGCATCTCTGTTGCTGGGTTTCTGTGACACCTGTGGAGGTCACCACAAAAGACATCATCAATCTTTCAATCTAAAACTTTCGTTTTGCTATTATTTATATGCTACATTCTTAAACGACAGTTGAAAAAATGTTAAGGTGTGTTCACGCCATATCTTAATTACCGTAATTACATCATACCAACTTGAAAAAAGCGTTCACGTCCTCATAGAACTCATAATTACAACTTGTGAACTGGGTGTTTTCTGAGAGCTACGGCTTGTACCACGTGACCACTGCACCTCACGCGGAACCAGAGAAAAATGTTGGTGCTTCCAGTAGTAAAATGTAAATAAGCAGTTATTTCATAATATTTATGTTTTAAAATTCATGTAATTGACTTTTGCCAATGTAGACGTTTTCATACAAAAGTAATGTGAACATAAACGAAAGACATGCAGCACAGAGTAAGATATCTAGGCTATCCATGTAATAACAACCTAAAGAAATATTTATAAAGAGTAATAATAATGCATTTGCATAGCAACTGTTACTTGAATTGTGTTTTACAGCTGGCAGAAACATTCTTTCATGCGGGTTCATTTTGTTGACTGTCGCTATAGAAACGGATAATCCCTAGTCCGAGGACGTGAACAGCACCAAGTTGAACATCACGTGTTGTCATCTCGGAATTACGGTAATTACAACATGGCATGCACGCTGCATAATGCTCAGTAATGCTCTTACAATTGCAATCACTTTTAAGGTTATGTTTACAGACTTTACATACTCAAGACAGAATTTATAACTTTGCACAGACAAGAACAGTAAGTGATTGTATCACAATAGTTTACATGTTATTATACTTTTCAGAGGAATGAGGGTAAACTAATTTGGCCTGCTGTCCATGATGAAGGACTAAATATGAGACTTGACTCAAGATCTAAGTTTTCCCAGGACTAAAATAAAATTAACAAAAATTTAACTTTGATGCTTGCTATAACATGCATTAGCATGTTGTTAATGTGTTTTAGCACATTGCTACCATGTTGTTAGTGTGTTTTAGCATAGTGCTAACATGTCTTAACGCATTGTTAGCATGTTGATAGTTTATTTTACCTTGGTACTAGCACGTTGTAAACATGTTTTACTATGTTGTTTGAATATTTTACCACATTCCTACATGTTTTACCGTGTTACTACCATTTTGCTAACATGTTTTTAACACATTTTAACATTTTGCTAATGTGTTTTAAAAGCATGTTTTATAAGCTTAGCATGTTGATAACATGTTTGTTGACATGTTAACAACATGGTAACAATGAGCTAAAACACGTTTTGTCCACACACTGATATAACTGCTCCATAAAATTATTTTATTGCTGCAACGTTTCGACCATCAGGTCTTCGTCAGGCACACATTAAGTGAACTGAGGTGCAACTCTTTATAGGTAACAGGTGGTCATCCTAATTAGACACGTTCAATCACAAATGCAGGTATACTCCCACAAAAAGAGGAAGAAAAAAAGGCAATACAAGTCAAATTCGAATCAATAACCACTCCTCAAAATATTTGGACAATATTAAAAACAGGTGAAGAAATATACACACAATCTTATAAGAAATAGTGATGGGAAGTTCGGATCATTTTACTGACTCAGACCTTTGAGTCTCGTTCAGCAAAATGAACGAATCTTTTTCGAGTCTATATATAATGTTATAATCTAAATCTACTCTTACGTGATGCATTTCTGGTCTCAAATTGTAGCTTTTTACTTCTTACAGTTTATAAGGTGAACTACTTGACTAATTCCAGTACAGAACCTATAGGATGTTGCGCATGCGCGACTGAACGAATCACTCCCCGAGACGACTCGTTCTTCTCAAATCACATTAAAGATTCGTTCAAAATGAACATATCATTCAAGAACGACCCAACACTAATAAGAAAGGCTTACAGTTTTTTTTAATTGCTTAGACACTAAAAGTGATACTTGAGGCCCACTTAGTGAAACCAATCACTCATATACCTAATCTTTAGACCAAGTCTGCAGAACTACAAATACATTACATGCTTTAAACTCTGTTGTAAAACAAACTTTTTGCAAAAATCTAAACACAATTCTCTACATTACACACATCATTCGAAACTAACAGCTATTTTGTTTAATTTGGGAAACACTGCCTTTTAATGCCACACTCATTTACTGATGACCTACACACAGTGATCATGTGTGAAAACACTTATACATCATTTGTTCACTTAGTAATCAAAACTCAGTTTATATATATATATTTAGAAATAAATTATTTTTACCCCCTTGCATTTCTGTTTACATTGTATCTATATTGTACAAGCGCTTTATAAATAAAGCTGACTTTCTGACTTGGCTTATATGCGTATTCAGTGTGTGTATAAATACACTCTCAGAAATAAAGGTACAAAAGCTGTAAGGTACACTTTTGTACCTATTAGGTTCAAATATGTACACTTTAAGTACTAATATATATACCTTTAATGATTAGTTTCCACTGAGCGGTACGGTACAGTACAGTTCAGTACAGTACGATTTGGTACGTGTAACCCTGATCCAGCTTGCGTTTCCACTGCCAATAGTACCCTTCTTGATAGATGTGGTGTATGTCGGAAAGTAGCGATCGACGATAAAGCGCGACAATAAGCACAACTCTGCCTCTTTTTGTTAAATGTCAGTTTTAATGAACAATAATAGCCATTATAAAAGTATAAGTACAAAGTATAAGAGGCTTCTATAAGAGGAAATAAAGACAAAAGCAAACAATTCAGTCAAACGTATGCTACAAAGTCAGCGCTGTACTACGGTAAAGTTCAAAATAAATATATAAAGTTAAACATAACTTTGTGCTCAGCCAAAACGATATGACCAGGAATAAATAATAGATTCATGAGACCACGAATCTCTGTTAAATATAGCCTACCCAAAACGAATTGTATCTCGTGTTTAATCACTACAGAGACATCAGAGCCAGCGGCAAATGTCGGAAGGACTAAGCCGAGCTAAGGCTGCTCTATGAGGATACATGAGCACTGAGCGCCCGCTGATCGCCTGGAGCTCCAAAATCGGCATAGCAAATTTTCAAATAGGTGCTATCTTTATAAATAAACCACAGATTTGAGTTTTAAACAATTACATTCTCACCTGAAAAACTCTTAAAACTACATTTCATGACACAATAACAGTAATATTTAGAAAATTACACGGGTTTTTGGGCAATGACGTTAAGCTAACCCTAAGTCCACAAGAACAGACAAGAACGCATATTGAGAAACGGCTATTGTCTGTGTGAAAATATAAAATTATAAAATACACGGTTATATTTTTTTTGTTCGCACACTCTGATGTAAATGAGCCCAACACTCGTGGACAGCAGAGCGGAACGAGTGCAGGAGAAGCTTTATCCCCTTGTGTCACGCAAAAGTGACGATTCTAGTCAACCAATCAACGTTCTGCAGTGAGTTTAGCTCCACCCTTTTGGTACCCTTTGCTGTGCTATGTACCCCACCGGAAGGGTACCAAAAAAGTGGTACGGTACGGTTCGCTATTTTGGTACCATTCACAACTTCTCACAGTGGAAACGGAAATAATTGCGTTGTCACGGTTTATGGGCTCACTGACTTATTCTTGCTCTCTCTGTGTGTGTGTGTTGCCGGTGATCAGCGATAATCAGCTGATTAGCGCCAGCTGTGGCTTATCAGCTCAGCTATTTAATGTCTGTGCTTTCCGTCCTGTGTTGTCAGATCGTTGGTGTGGTTGCCGTGTTAATTCGAGTCTCTCTGATCCTGGCTGATTCCTTTGGATTCTGTCTCTCCTCTCTCGTGGAGCTCGCCGCATGGACCTTTGAGGAATCGGCTGCCTATTTGAGTCCCTGCGCTGCCAAGAGTGACTGTTGGCTTTCCTGTCTGCTTTACTCTTGCCTTCTTCCTTGTTAGGACTTCTCAATAAACTGTCATTTTTTCACATTCGCTACTGAATCCTTATTTTTTCACCCTGACATGCGTACCGTACTGTACTTTACCCAACCGTACCGCTCAGTGGAAACGAGCCATAAGGTATCAAAATGGACCCTTTAGGTACAAACATGTACCTTTTGAAAAGGTACCGCCCCAGTGACAGCTTTTGTACCTTTATTTCTGAGAGTGAATATACAGTGCACACACACACACACACAAACTGAATATGCATCTGTGTTGTATGCATATTCAGTGTGTGTATATGTATATATATATATATATATATACTGTATATATGTCTATCTATCTATCTATACTGAACATGCATACAAGCCAAGTCAGAAAGTCAACTTTATTTCTAAAGTGCTTTATACAATATAGATTGTTTCACAGCAGCTTCACAATAGTATCAAATTCACATTCTGCTGTAAAGCAGCTCTAACAAGTCAATAGTGTCATTCTACAGCTCAAGTCAGTCCAGGATTGATTCAGTTCAGTTTCATAACTGTGTAAAATTCCTCAGTCATACATACTGTACTGTATATACAGTGTATATGTGCATATGCATGTATGTGTGAGTGCTATGACAAACTCCTGTGCTCCACTGCACTCTGAACAAGCAAAAGACACACGAGAGCAGTGTTTTACATTTTTCACATCTGTGTGTAGTTTGGCGTGTATGTGGCTAATTATTTTATGTTTGTGTGTAGAGTTACTATGCAAAAATAAAATTTTTAGAAGAGTTAAAATAGTTTTCAAAGAAGTATTTGCTTTTACAAGATATGTGTGACATATTGCATGTTGTGTGTGTGTTTTGTGGTTCCTCTTCAGGAACTTGAGCTGCGTCGGAGGACGCTTGGGGAACGCCCTTCAGTGTGACCAGCTCTGAACCACGTGTGTAATCAGTCCAATGGATGGGCGAGACGTCACGGGCAGGGTGACGTAGCGACCAAGAAGCTTAAAAGCATGTGCGGTGAAACCGGCGTCAGCTTTCTGTCATCCAGCAAGCGCTCTGTGTGTGTGTCAGTCTGATATCTGTTTGTGAGTCTTATTTAGTGTTGTCTGTCACGAAATCACAAGACAAAACCAGACACCTAAGACGAGGGCAGGCAGCGTTCAGGCTGTGTGTTCCTCCCTGCCCGCGTTACTTTATGGGTGGGGATACACACAGTTTGTTTGTTGTCTGCTTGGGAGCAAGCACTCAGAGTCAGCTCTCGAGGGAGCTTTGGTAGCGTTTGTTATTGCCTTGCTTCGCTCTCAGAGGGCTCTCTTTGAGGAGGAAGCCTTCACTAGAGTTCCTCGCGGTGCCGGCCTCGCTTTCGCCAAGGCGGAGCGGTGGCTGTGCTCGTGGGTTTAGCGTATGGATCCGGTGGAGGGAATGTAGACGGGCGAGTCCCTATCTAATTCCTTAACCACCAGATCCGGCGCCCGCTCTCTGGGTTTCGGAAGTCCTTCCCCCCGGGGAGAGGGCGCGACGCTCCGCCTGTCTTTCTCCAAGGACATGATCTGGTGGACGGGTTGGAGACGGCTCGTCCTATCTCCACCCGTGTTCCCTAGATCTAGAGCTCGTTCTCGAGGCTTGGAAGCCCGCGCTGCGGTTCTTCCCCCTCTGAGTGAGAGCTTGCTGCTGTGGCCATCTTTCTCTGAGGAGATTGATGTTGTTTGTGTGACTGCATGGCTCACGCTCTGCCGAGGCAACGCTTATATTACATCATTCGGTTTTTGATGTGAATCTTACTCACCAGACCGTATTTACTCCTCTGGTTGTTTGACTGCATTTAATTCTGAGGAATAAAATGAAGTATTTATTTGACTATGTGAAGTTAGATATACAGGGGCTCTTGGGATATAAAAACATTATTTCTCGAGTGAGAGCACGAGTTTACCTCTCTTCCTCTGAGGAGGTTGAGGTGGTCAGCAGGGGCTGCTGGGCGGGAGCAGTCCCAACCTACCGTGTTCCTGCCCCTCATTCTGGGGGCCTCACTTCTCGTACTCCGCAGAGTCTAGAGTCAGAGTGGCGCTCCCAGGCCGAAGGCTTCTAGCGGAAGGCGGTTTTGCGGACCGTCATTCTCGCTGGATAGTCTTTGTGGTAAACGTCCTGATGCCTAAGGCCTAGGACTTTTTGAGGGCCAGCTCCCTCTGGGGAAGAGCGGTGTACACCGCATTACACGGTGCCAGACATCCTCTCGAGGCAGGGGCCGAGACCCGGGGAATGGATGCTTCACCCCGAGGTGGTGAAGCAGATATGGAGAGTTTTTGGCCAGGCCCAGGTACACCTGTTTGCGACTTGAGAGACATTGCACTGTCCCCTCTGGTTCTTTCTCACTCATCCAGCTCCACTGGGGAGTTCTGCTCCCGGGAGTTCTGGAGAGAGTGCGCTGGGACGGGGTCCGTCTTCTGCTAGTAGCCCCGTTCTGGCCGTGCCGAGTGTCAGGCCTGATTTCTCTCCTCAACGGCACTCCATGGGAGATTCCCATCAGGAGAGATCTCCTCTCACAGGCGGACGGTACGATCATCCACACCCGCCCGGAGCTGTGGAAGTTGTGGGTGTGGCCCCTGAGGGGGCACAGCTCATAGCTTCTGGTCTCTCAACCGAGGTTGTTGAGACCATCCCCTAATCCAGAGCTCCCTCAACAAGGAAACTGTACGCCTTGAAGTGGGAACTTTTCACTTCTTGGTGCGGAGACCGCCAGCTTGACCCAGTTAACTGCCCGGTTGGTACAGTGCTGGAGTTCCTGCAGGCCTGATTCTCCGCAGGATTGATGCACTCCACCCTGAAGGTCTACGTGGCGGCCATTGTGGCCTACCACACCCCTCTCGGTGGCCAGTCAGTGGGCAGACACCCCCTAGTTACACATTTCCTCCGCAGTGAAAGTCTGGCGGCGTGGGCATACTCGTTCCCAAAGCGTCCTCCGACACAGCTCGAGTTCCTGAAGAGGAACGTCTCAGGTTACGCATGTAACCATGGTTCCTCGAGGGAACGAGACGCTGCGTCTCGGGGCCATACTTTCGGCATCTCTGCCAGCACTTGTTTCACTCCTAGAAGCTGACGCCGGTTTCACCGCACGTGCTTTCAAGCTTCCTGGTCGCTACATCACCCCACCCGTGACGTCTCGCCCATCCATTGGACTGATTACACACGTGGTTCAGAACCGGTCACGCTAAAGGGTGTTCCCAAAGCGTCCTCCGACGCAGCGTCTCGTTTCCTCGAGGAACCATGGTTACACGTGTAACCTGAGACGTTTTGTGTGTAGAGTTTTGAGAAATGGAGCCATAGTTTCCAAAAATTGTGTAAGCATTTTGAAAAAACTGTAATATCGAATTTTTCATTCAACCCAAAAGGTGACAAAGTACAGTATATAAAGTATAAATCCAAAAACATTCCCGTTGTAAAAGTTTTCTCTCAAAATCTCCCCCTCTTGACGGTTTTTGCACTCTCTCTATGCCAATGTGCTGTAAAGCACTAACATTGTGGCCCACTTGTCTAAAATGGGACGCTATATGGCCATGTTCAACTCCTGTTCTAATATTACTCCGGCGTTCACTGATGCGAGTATGTAGTGATCTAGAAGTTTTATTAACATAAGCGAGACCACACGGAAAACGAATAAGATAAATCACATGTGTAGAAGAACAAATAATTGTACCGCGTATGAAGATGTTATGGCCAGTGTGTGGGTGCCTAAAAAAATTTACATTTACAGTATATGTAAACGTACACTGGGCACAATCACCGCACCTATAATTACCAGGAGGAAGAGTAAGAGTGACAGGTTTCACTACACCGGACAAAAAATCTGATCTTACTAGCATGTGTCACGGAAACACCTGCCTCACCTGCCTCACCAGCCGAATCAGCCTCCTACACCCGCTCACAATCACCTGATTACTGATCACGGACACCTGCACCCACTTATGAGGATCACTCAGAAGTCCCAGCGGTAGATCACTGGTTCCATGAGAGCGAGAGGGTATGGGACTCAGCACATATCCATCTCCAGCGGTTGCTCCCATTACTCCCTATGTTGAACTCTTTTCCGTTGGAAGCCTCTCCTAAGTTCCTTTTATTAAACTCTCTAACTTACGTTTACCTGCCTGTCTGCCTCTTTGTCCCGATTGTGACAGCATGTCACACAAATTGCTTTGACGTTTAAAAACCAATCGAGGACCATCTTTAAAAATATTATTGAATCATTTTATGCTGTTGATTTTGCTGTCGATGCTGTTCTTCTTTACAAAAGGTACATTGACGACAATTTTATGATAACAACTTCTACACCCGCTGAATTGTATTGCCTTTTTTTCTTTGTGGGAGTATACCTGCATTTGTGATTGAACGTGTCTAATTAGGATGACCACCTATTACCTATAAAGAGTTGCACCTCAGTTCACTTAGGGCCTGTTTACACCTGGTCATTTCATGCGTTTTCGCTGATCGGATATCTATCAGATTTGTTAAAACGTTTCCATTTACACTTGGCCACATAAATGTGTCGTCACAAAACGGATATAAATCTGATCTTCAGTTCCCGCTCTATATTTAAATTTAATGGAGTTCACGTCAACGAAATCAAAAGATAAGCACTGCATTTTATGAATTATCAGCTCATTTCAAGATCAAAGACCGCAATAGGAGAGCGTGCGGCATCAGCACTGGAAAGATAAGTTTGTCTCACTACTTTTAATGAAGATGATTGTGTGTTGACCATCTGCGTCTTAGGCTATTTCAGTTTCATTCGCGGCAGTTTGCGCATCGGCTTGCTGAAGACATACTCAGTTACTCGTTCGCAGCGATGCATGTTGCATCAGCGCAGTCTGACTAATGTCATATAGCCTATAACACGCTCTCACACGTTTATTATTTTAACATTTTGGGAGGAGTCAAATTTACATATGTGGTTTCAACAACCAGATGCATTTATGCTTGTCCAGTTTCATCTGGAATGCGGCCCAGTCCACCTCCTGAAGTGGTTTGAGCGATCGGATTTATATCCGTCTCGAATGCGTTTCGGAGGGCATTTACACCTGGTCTTTTCACGATTGGATAGCTATCCGATCAGAAAAAACGCATGAAGTGACCAGGTGTAAACAGGCCCTTTATGTGTGCCTGACGAAGACCTGATGGTCGAAACATTGCATCAATAAAATAATTGTGGATATTATGTTTGATTTTTGCTTTAGTTTTACTTTTTTTGTCCTGCACCTGAGCCCCATTTTGGTTTGTGGCATGTGCGCACCTTTTTTTGCATTTTTGACAAACACGTTTTAACATGTTTTACCATGTTGATATAGTTTACTAACTTCTTGTAGCACATTGCTTTTGTAACGGAACACCAGACTTTAAACACTGATATCAGGTTAACAGGTTTTATTGCAGAGTTGCCGCAATAAGCATGAGCTGGTAAATCAGATGATTGTTACACTTTTACTCATCTGCCATTTACTCAACTCTAACAGAGTCCTTTTGTGTTACCCAGTTTGAGGGAGATTGTGGTAGGGGAGTCTGTGAATCAGGTGAAAACATGCACCTCTAACAGATGGCAGTGAGTATACAGGCTTGAAAGGGAATCGGGGAATCCAAGGAGATGACAGAGCAAGAAGATTTCCCTGGAAAAAACTGGGATATCGCTTGAAGGTAAGTAGAGCAGGTAAGTAGTCCTTATTCATAAGTGAGACCAGACAATGAGCATCTGATAGGTGCGTGCTTATATTCCATGGCTGAGTATAGAGGTGATTGCAACCATGTGTGTGCTATCTGATGATTGTGATTGCTGTGAGGGAGTGACAGTGGAGCCTGGCAAATCCGAGTATACACTGTAAAAGTGTAAGTCCAGGGGTAGGTTGGCAAAGGGAGTTCTTAGCGCACTCTGCCTACTCGAGGAACCAGCTTCAGAAGTTCTGGTCACCTTGGCAGAAGGTTTGCAGGAAATGTCCAATTTCCTGGATCTTCCTCTTAATTTTCCTATTCGACTGCAGATGGTATCCGGAGGAGAGGTGCATGGTCACACCCAGGCGGGAGAAGAGTGCCTTCCAGACCCTGGAGATGAACTGAGGTCCACAATCGGAAACAATGTCCTCTGGAAGACCATAGTCTCTGAACACATAGTTAAACATCAACTCAGCAGTTTCCATTGCAGAGGAAAGTCCCTTAAGAGGAACAAGATGGCATGCTTTAGAAAATCTATCCACTATGACCAGGATGCAGTGTTGGAATTCTCCAGAACCAGGAAGTGGATGGATTCCTCATGAAGTACAGTAGGTGGACAACCAGAACACGCTTTTTTTTTTTACCACTGTGGGCGCCGCTGCGTCTGCAAAATGCATATGCAGCTTTTGACCGCTGAGTAGCACTTTAACCACAAGTTATCAAGTGAACGCTTTAAAGCACATTTTCACAAACAGCCATCAGCTTTGCCTCACCGATGTGTTACATTTGACGGTTGCAGTCGGCGGAAAATTAAAGAAAAACACTGTAGTTAAAATGTCATATTCACAGATGGAAATTTTGTACTTATGAAGTTATGTGCGTTTCTCATTTAGAACAAATTCAAGCAGGATAAATGTCAAGTCTCAGAGCTTGTGCTTATATTTACGCTAAGCTAAGTATTACACCATATTTTAGATTTGAAACATTTAACAGGTGTGCAGCATTATTTATATGATATGAATCATGTGTTATATTACCTTAAAGAAATGGTGGTTTACTTTGCATTGGAGCATTAAAAGTGATAGCCTATTTCAGTAGGCTAGGCTACATACATGGATTAATATGCTAAATCTCAATATTCTCACATTACTTAATATTTGTCACAAATAATTTTTTTATTTATATTTTAAAATTCCTTTAATAAAACAGCATGCATTTTGTCACACACATACTTTGTTATTCGTTACCTGTTCTTTATCTTGACAGAGAACTAGGCTACGTGGGAAAAAGATATCTGTTCACTAATTAAGAAATTGTTGCATACTTTATTCATTCTTTCCTTTATTTTAGTAAAACGTGAGGCACTGTATAATTTTGCTCCCGTTATTTAGGCCTAACTAAAACAACAAACGAATAAATTAAACTTGGCATGATTTATCCTTAAAAGGACATATTTGTACCTTTTTTAACCCTAATAGGTACATATTAGTACCTTAAGGGTATGTATTACTACTATAAGGTACTAATATGTATCTTTTAGGGGTAAAAAGGGTACAAATATGTCCTTTTAAGGGTACTGCTCCAGGGACAAGCTGTTGTAACCCAAAAGGTACAATTTAAACCCTTTTTTTCTTTGTGTACCATACAGGACTTTAATAAAGTGCACAGAATGCTTAGCGTGCACACTTACCGCAATGTGGATTTTAGAAAGTGCACAGAAGCTCAGCGTGTGCACTTACCATAGCATGGATTTAGAAACACTGTTACTACGGGGTAACCGAAACTGTCACTTAGACAGGCCTAGGAACCCTACGTTACTGTCGCATGCTCAGGGAGTGACAATTAATTCAGCGGGAGGCCGCGTGCTCAGAGCGCATGTGGATTGAAAAGGCGTATCTCATAGAAAAACCCTCCATGTGAGGGGAGTATCGCCAACTAAACTATAGCAGTCACAGAACAGACTCCGGAGCATCTGCTCATGCATAACTAGGGGCGTAGCACTCAGCTCTCAGACTGAGAGGGGGACACCAGCACCCAACTGGGTAGCAGCGTGCTCGTAGATAACCCTCCAGGGTGAGGGGAGTACTGCTGAGCTCACCAAGAGAGCAGCCTAAGAGGAAGGCAGAGTCCCGATGTGCTACCCAGCGAAGCTCACAGAGCGAAGGATTCGACTCTCAAATGAGAGGGACTCAGATGCTCAGAATCTTGCTTGCAAGACCACAGCTAGCTCACTCAACAAGCAACCAGCCAGGGAGGCAGAAGATGGCCCAGCAACCTGGCATGACTGCTAATCAGAGCTCAAAGGAGCGGAGGCCCAACTCCAAAAATAGGAGGGGGACTCAGATGCTCAATCTGAGAGCGGCGTGCTCATAGGTGACCCTCTAGGGTGAGGGGAGCACTGCTAAGCTCAACCAACAAAGAGAGCAGCCTAACAGGGAGGCAAGAGAGGCCTAACAACCTGAGGCTGCTGCTCAATGGAGCTCCAAGTGCGGAAGACCTGATGAGAGGAGGCCTCAGACGCTCGATTGGGAGCGGCATGCTCAAAGGTAATCCTCTGAGGTGAGGGGGGCACTGCTAAGCTCAACCAACAAAGAGAGCAGCCTAAAAGGGAGGCAGAGAGAGGCCTAACAATCTGAGGCTGCTGCTCAATGGAGCTCCAAGAGTGGAAGACCTGATGAGAGGATGCCTCAGACGCTCAATTGGGAGCGGCATGCTCAAAGGTAACCCTCCGAGGTGAGGGGAGCACTGCTAGGCTCGACCAAATAGGGGCAACTAATCAGGGAGGCAGCAAGCGGCCAAACTACCTGATATCGCTGTCACAGAGCTCCAGAGTGGAGGGCTCGACCCTTAGCTAAGAGAGAGAAACCCAGCTTGACCGAAGTGATCAATAGCCCAGGGGCAAAGTACCTAGCTCTCAAGTAGAGAGAAGGACTCACATAATCTGGGACCGGCGAGCTCATAAAAGACCCTCCCACTGTGAGGGGAGCATGGCCATGTCCGGGAAGCAGATTGATTGCAGATGGGACATCAGAAATGGGATCCAGCTTAAAAAGGGATTGCACATTTCAACAGGGAACAACAGGGTCCCAGCATAGAGGCACGACCATTTCCGGGGAGCAGATTGATTGCAGATGGGACATCAGAAATGTGATCCAGCTTAAAAGGGGATCACACATTTCAACAGGGAACTACAGGGTCCCAGCATAGAGGCAACTGACCAAGGAGGCGACAAGGACGGGCCTAACAACTCAGTATTGTTGCATATGGAGTTCTCGGGAGCAGCGCTCTCGGCTCTCAAGCTGAGGCAGGCCCTCAAAGCACAAACTGGGAACGATAGGCTCATAGCTAACCCTCGCAGTGAGGGGAGCATTTCTCAGCTCAACCAGAAGGCAGCGCTAGATTAGAAGAGGCAGTCTAGCAGGGCCCAATGAGAGACCGTCAACTGATGCAGCTGAATGCAGTCTTATGCTCTCTATCTCGATAGAGAGCATGGGTCCCATTTAACCAGACCCGAAGAGAACCTGTAGAAAGAACGGGACCCAATCACCCATTCATGCATGAAGAGCTACTGCTCCTCAGAGCCGAAGCACTCAGGAAGGGTTTCCGCAGAAACACATCTCACTCATACCTCAGGGAACGCAGCGTACTCAAGCCCACTCCGCAGAAGGGTGATTCACCGGTTCGACCATAAGGGCAGTGTGACAGGAAGGTCCTGTAGGCCTGACCGTATATCGAACTGCAGAGTGGAGCTAAGGAGTGTTAGGCCACTCAACGCCTCAGCGAGAGGAGCTCTAGCTCAGAGAACGTGCATGATGGTTGAGAGGATGACTCAAATCTCAGGAGACCCCTCGGGACGAGACATGAGTAGCACGTCCTGGCCTGGGCAGCTTCTCGAAGCAAACACCCAGCCAGGACATCAGGGAGCACATCACGAAGCATTATACTCCAAAAAACTGCTCAACCCAAATGGAGGACCCGCAGGTCCTGAGGTTGCAGCATTATACTGCGGACCTGATCGGCTAAGGAGGCTCTCGCAGAGGCCCAGCGACTTGGCTGCGTGGTCCAGTAAGCATGAAGCCGAAGATGCAGGGCTATCATCCAGCCTGGATCCAGTACTGACGGGTAAGCTTCCATTACCACAATCGGTCAACAGCGAGAGGTTCTGACTTAAGCAGGGGAGGTGCTCGCAGATGTCCTAACCCTAAAACAAAGTCCGAAAAACAGAAAGACAGGACAAAGTAGCGCTGCTGAGGAAAGCTAGTTAGTGAATTCACATAAAACAAGTTCACATAAAACTAGCAATAGAGTAAATGAAAAGGATGGTACTCACCACCCACGGCTCCCGTGCATGACTCAAGCTCAAGAATATAATCTGAAGATGGAGTCCGAAGAGTGCTTGGGTCCGGACCCACGGTAGGTAGTTCAATGAGACATAGAAACTAACCAAAACATCATAGGTCCAGCATGAGAGACTGCAATGCAAGCGCAGGAGGCTCCTACCTAACCTTGGTCAGGTGGGTGGTTTTAGGGGAATTAAAGGGAGGAAGATGAGAGCAGATGTTAATACCCTCAGAGGGAGGTGAGTAGATGTTTCAAGGTTTACTCTGGTCCGGACGAAGGCGTTGGGAACGCCTCATCTGGATCACCTCCCTCAAGTCTCGCCTCTAGCCCCAGAGAGCATGATATTCTACCACACCCAACTGAGGGTGCAGGAGCACCAGCTCAGTTCAGGGCCAAGCATCAAGGAGGCTTGCAAGTCATCACTTGAGCACAGAGAGTCATACAACCCTGAATGAATGTAAAGGTTTCAGAAATGGGCTCCCGGAGTGCAGTATAATGTGGTTATCTGATAAGGACATGATATAAATCATCTGTCCAACAACTGCAGACAGATATCCACATTATACAACACCTATACAACCAGAAGGAAATCACTGATAGGTAAAATTTTCCTGTCAGATGCTTTCCATGTTCTGCCCATCAACCGTGATTTGCGGGGCAATGGGCAGACAATTCTCAACGCAACAGCAACACGCAGAATGCATTCAGCTCCCACGGGAGCTAAACACACTCCGCCCATGCGCTAGATTACCTCGGAAATTAAGCAAGAACGGAAACCGCTGCCGCGAATGCATCGCTATTCCTGCGAGAGGCGAACACACTCATGCAAACGCTATACAAACTCGGGTAAATGGTGAAGTACTCACCTCCCCCTCAGTAGTCCTGCGAATGCATCACGATGAGCACAAGCCATCTCCTCGTGAGTCGAGCACGTTCAATTCATGCTTTTCCCTCACAAGAAATAAGCAATGAATGCAGAGCGCATTCAACTCCCTCGAGAGATGAACGCGCTTGCTCTTCACCACACACACAACACGCGAGCCGTGTGAAACTGCAGGTATCACAGCAAAGCCTCTGGCGAGAGAACATGCACTCCTAGTCGTGTTTAGCTTATAGCTAACATAAACAAACGGTCAGTGAAGACGAAGAAGAGGATGACGTTTTCTCCCTGCGCCCTTTTATACTGTGATTGCGCCGGGTAATGAAGTCATAGGCTGTCGCCGGCCAATGTTATTGTCATGTTTAGATGTATGCTTCAGACACCGGTCACACTGAAGGCGTTCCCCATAGCGACCTCTAGAGGACGCAGTTTGAAGTTCCCTCAGAAGGGAACAGTTTATTAATAAATAATTAAAATGTCTCCTTTTTTCATAATTATTGAGCTTATATTTAATATAAACGTGCGATTAGTTGAATGATGACTTAAATGAACGACTACTAGTAACTAGAAAAATCTTCAGTGGGGGGCAGCCCTATTAAACACCCTCTAGACATCTCTGTTAAAGGTTTTAAAACATTTTATACGCGTTTGTATAAATTCTGCTTTCAGAGCGGTCCGTAACGGAGAGATGACACATCCTTAACATTGATTTTTTCCTCTGGAACAGAGGAATTTATATTTCAGGTTTTGACTGTGAATGTCACGTCCTTAATGCTGGAATTGCCCAATAATGAAAATAAAAATGATTAGGCCTACATGAAGTCTCGGGTTTCTTATTTCTGCAATATATTTTTACATTTGTATTGCCAAAACGACTGCAGCATTGCCACATACAATTAAAAATAGAACAAAGCAGCATAAAAATTAAGAACAAAAGTTTTTGTCTCTCTGGCAGACGTGCATCTCTTTCAGCCAGTTTCTTTGTCTCTCTTGCAGAGGCGCCGCATCTGTCCTGAGAAAAAAAACAAAACCAAGCAACACTGCATATTATATTGTATATAATACTCTGTATGCCGTTGCAAAATTGCAAAAGCCAAACCAAACGAGGCATTTATCCTAAAACAGACACTTTGCCTAAACCTGCTCTGCAAGTTTGAAACGTTCATCAGACACTCTCCATATGAAAGAGCAAGTGATTCGCACCTTATTTTCAACACCCACGATGAAGCTATACAGAAAGACCACCAAACCCCTCCAGCTGGACTGAATTCAGTCACACATCTGGTTGCTTAGTGTAAAATGGACATGCTCTATCTAAAAGAAAAAAAGATTAACTTGATAAACCAACTTCCCTTTTCAATTGCGTGTGCACGCAAGACAGATGCGCTCTTCAATCATCTCACTTCGCAATAATAAAAATAACAGCGGCATCATGCAGATAATTTTTGTGTTTATTATAGTGTTCAAATTCTGATCTTATATATTTTTTTCATAATGAACTGGACTGCCAGTGAGCACGCTGCTTTTTGATGCTGCTTTTGATGAATAGCCTACAGCAAAACTGACTTATAGCACTGATGATAATAGCACAGTTTATTTTTCAACCTCAAATAAAAACTACGAGAAGGCTAAATTGATCAAACTTGATCAACTCAGCTGTCTGCCGCTATCCGCTTGCTCGTCACTTAAAAAAAAAATCTTGAATTTAACAAAAAAAAATTGTTCCAAACATTTTTCTAAATTAATTCATAATGAAACAAAAAGAAATATAACTTTGCAATTAAAAACAAAACTGAACTATTTTAATGGCAACAGCAGCTGTGTAATTAGGAAGCGAGAGAGAGAAAAAAGACACGGGCTCCAGTCGGATTCGGGCCGAGGATACTGACCAAGGGCCGGTTAGGGCCTAGGTTTGAGGCCCGAGCAGGGCTCTACCTGATTTCTGCGTTTGAAAAAGAATGTTGTGAATCAGGGGTTGTTTCTAATTAAATGACAAAATTCTTAAGTTGTATTGTGTTGTCTAATTCATTTTTTTTTTTTTACATTTTACGGATCTCCTGCATGCCCAAACTCTCTACGGTATTATTATCAGTATCAGTATTATTATTATTATTATAAAAAATGGTTTCATTATTATTTAAACATGTTTTAATTAATACAAAGGAACGATAAAAAGTGATCAATTTGTTAATTCATGGACATAATTTTCGGCATGTCATGGGCTCTGTATACGGGAATAAATGTTAAAAAAGGCCAGATAACGAATACGTATGTGTGACCTGCTGAAATACATCAGCGAATTATTAAATGTAAGTTTCAAGCCTTTCATAATGTGTGGCATTAATGTGACTATAGTGCCAAAATATGCGATAGAACTAGGCCTAGCCTATAACACTCAACAATAAACCACCTTTTCAATCGTTTTATTTTTTATGGCATAATGCACAACTCCTTAAATGTAATCTAAACATTTCAAGTTAATATCCTACTTTTTGATAAGTTGATTTCTCACAACTTATATTGTTCAAGGTTTTATTTATTTATTTATTCATTTATTTTTATGGTGTGAGTGAGAGTAAATTGCGACTCTAATAGAGTCTTATGAACGTGCAGCCTTGTACAGAGGACCAGCAGCTAAGGTCAGGATGTTTCATTAGCCTGATTGAAATGAAAGCCCCTTAATACAACATAAGGAAATTGTGTAGTTTTCATGGTTTTCATAATGACTGTTTAATAACCATAACATGCAGTAAGATGTAATGTGGGGTTTGGGTTTGGGTTTTGGTTCATGTTCATGTTTTCATGTCTTTTATTTTGGAGTTTAGTCATGGTCCTTGTTCTGTCATGTGATTCCCTTGTCTGTGTGTTATGTTCTGATTGGTTCTTTGGTTCATGTGTCAAGTTCTGATTGATTGTCCTAGTCATGTGTCTTGTTTCCTCATTGGTTGGTTCTTGTTCTTGGTTCTTGGTTTTGGTTCAAGTCAAGTCAAGTCAAGTCAAGTCTTTGCTTGTTTGGATTATGTTTGGATCACTTTGTTTAAATAAATCTGCACTTGGATTCATCACTACGCTCGCCTACAGTGGACTATCATTACATAAGAGCATTTGTGTACATTTAATTTTTTAATTTTTTTTTGATGCGTTTGGCTGCAGCCTAAATTAACCCTCACTGTAAATTTTCAGATTTTTAAGGATGCTATAATGTTATATTATAATGTTATTGTTGTTTTATTTCGTTATTTGATCTCCGTTTACAAAACAAAATATAATTCCAGTCAGTTTGCAAACTGTCCCTTTGGGCCATCTTGCGGTAGTTTTGTGAACGACTTTAACACGTGACTGACTTGCAGTTAACGCTGTGGCCCTGCGGCGGCGGTAATAGGCATTTTGGTTGTCCACCTACTGTAAATCAACTTGTAGCTGGATGGGACACACACTGTAGGGGACATTTTCCTGGCAGAGCAGCTTGCCAGTTATAGATTGTACTTTGCCACCAGCTCAATTTCCACAAGAGAACCAACAAAACACGTTACAGAGTTCTCCTGAGATAAAGTTGCTGGCTGACCTAAAGTCAATTAGGTGAGGTCTGAAATAGAAACAGAAGCAGTGAGATAAGCAATAGAATTGGAATTATATGATTACTTGGACTATGAACATAACTCACCAGAGGACGAGGTGGATGAATGGGACATCTCATTACATACAGTACATTTCTGCACACAATGAGCGATTTTTATGGAGAATTGGATAAACTGTTCAAGTCCAATACGAATCATCATATGAAGCAAAATGCAGCCACAGAGTGGGATTGAGGTCTTGTCAATAGGTGGTCAGGAGCAAGCAACGTCTCATTGAATGGATCTGGAGTTGGATTGCTCATGTTGCCATGCGTTGTTGGTCTGGTCTTTCGTAACGAACACCAGACTCAAAACACAGATCAGTTTAACGCAGGTTTTATTGCAGAGTTGCAGCAATGAGCATGAGCTAGTTAGTCAGATGATATTGTTACAGTTGGCTAAATGGCTGATGAGTAACAGAGTCCTTCTGTGTTACCCTGTTCGAGAGTGATAGGGTGGTCTGTGATTTAATTTATTTTTTTATGTTTAGTTTGTTTTACTTATTTGAATGCCAGTACACAAATTAATGACTTTCACAATGACCATTATTTTTATACAATAAAATAAAACAAAGAATCAGATAATGAACCCTTTTGCGATACAGTTGAGAGCAAAGCCTTGGTACTTCACAAAGCTTCATTTAATTACCACTAGATGGCAGTGACTATACAGACTTGGAAGGGAATCAGGGAACCCACGAAGATGGAGCAAGGAAACTATGCTGTTGACAATGGGGACATCACTTGGAGGTAAGTAGTCCTTAGTCACAAGCAAGACCAGGCAACGAGTGACTGAGATGTGCGTGCTTATATTCCGTGGCTGAGTGGTGTAGTGCCTGGGAACAGGTGCGTGCAATCCAGTAATCTGGAGATTGTGATCGCTGTGAGGGAGTGAGGGTGGAGCCTGGCAAAGCCATGACAGCTAACATTTTACTAAGGTGTTATAGCATTTTACTAGCATGTCTTAGCATTACTAAAATGCTTCTAGCAAGTTTCTTGTGGTAGTAGCTTATAGCATGTTGCTATCATTTTAACTTGTTTCTAGAAGTTGTTAACATGTTATGCACATCACTAATATTTTTAGCACATTACTAGCATATTTTAACATATTGATAGTATGATTTCATTTGTTGCTAGGATACCGCGCTGCTAGCATGTCTAAACTGCTAGAATGTTGCTAGCATGTTTTAGCACATTGCTAGCATTTTGATAGTATATTTTAGTAGATTGCTAGAGTTTTAACTGTCTTCTTTAAGAAAATCATAAGCCTCATCAAGTTGAAATTATATAACTCACTAAATCATAAAAGTCTGAAGGTCTGTTGCAAATTATTATCATGCTGGCTTCCTCAAACAAGTAAATAAAATTGACATAATAGTGGAGCTGGGTTGTGAAGGAATGCAGAACAAATTGTCACAAGAGTAAAGTAAGCAGCTTTTAAAGCCTATATATTTAAACAATATTACACAGACTAGAGTTCTGTTCTTTTGAACATTAGCATGACTGTTATTTGGCCATAATCACAGCTGTGCTGATATCCAGAACAAAAGCACAGTTCTATGTATGATATTGTCTTGAAAACATTGGTTCAATAAAGTTAATATTGAGTAGGGGAGAGCGGGGCACAAAGTAACACTTTTTGACTTTCTCAGTTTGTGTAAATCCACATGGGGTTTCAGAGTATTTTTTTTTCCACAGTAATTTCACACTTGTCTAGTACAAATATGTCACTTTGTTTCATAATTACAGTGTATACATTTTACACATTGTAATGCAGTGTTACAACGTGCCTCATCTTCGCAACTGGAATTTAAAACCGGTTACTGTCTTCTGATAGTTAGCGAAGCATTAAAAAAGAATTTAAACTGATAAATAACAGATTGGAGATTAAAATTATAGTTTTTAACTTTGTGTGATACAACTTACCCCGCGTTACTTTGTGCCCTGCGCTCCCCTACCTTACATTTTGGAAACTATATTGCTAGTTACTGTGTGTCTATTTGCAAATGAAAACCGTTCCAAAGTCACAGCAAAATCATCCTTTGCGCATCTCAGAATAACCCACAGTAGTAGCCTTCCAATCCAGCATGAATCAGCTTATGAATGAATGGGTTGAGTGAATTATTTATTGATTTACATTTTTGATTATTGCTTGAATATTTGTATTTGTCCCTCTTTTTTTTTTTTTTAAGACTTATGTTATGTAATGTGTTTCTGTTCCTATTGTTTCCCTCTTCACTTCCTTTGTTCAGTTCCTGTCCCAGTTTGCCTTGCTGCCTTGTTTGTTACCATAGCAACCCTTATTATTTACCATGCCAACTTATCACCTACACCTGTCCCTCATCATTCCTGGTTAACCTATGTATATATATACCCCTGTGTTTCAGTTGTGTTTTGTCAGTTATTGTTTTCTGTATGTGTTTTGTCTTCTGATTGCTCTCCTGGCTCCTGTCTGTGGTTTGTCCACAGTTGTTTTGAGTTTGGATTATCTGTGTTGGTGTTTCAAATTAAACTGTGCTTGCTCTGTCTCGTCCCTGTATACGTTACAGTGTTCCTACTGTCAATATTTGCCTGTATTATGATGCTGTTTTTGCTTTCGCCCAATAAACTCAATGCTGCAAATGTATCACACTCTAGTCGTAAGCTACTTCTATGTTACAGTGTGGAACATGCAAACACAGAGAAGCAGCGTGATAAAAACAATTTCCTAGTGCTATTAGACTAAGCATCAGCACTTTTGGCATTCTGCTCAGTCAATCATATTCAACACACACACATATATCACATTTTGTGTTAATACAGAGTTCAACTTATATTGACCCAAAAACATTCATTTGAGAATGATCATAATGATACAAAGCAAGGAGTTTCTGGTCTCTTACTGTGGATGGCAGTGATGATCTGTTTCCAGAGGATGGCCGAGAAATGTCTATAAAAAAGTAAGGGCAAGGTGAAAAGGAAAAAGAGAGGGGGGAAAAAGAGAGAGAGGTTTCTGTAAGAAAATCTGTGTAGTGTCATTTGGAAAATCTGCCTCACAACATGGGTTGTTTTATTTTCTGATGGTGGGCCTGGATGCTTTAATCCATACAAATGTGACCAATCTCTCTCTCTCTCTCTCTTTCTCTTTCTCTCTCTCTATTCCTTCACACCTTCAGCTCTCTGACACTCACACACATAGACACACACATTTTCTCTCATTATATCCCACTTTTAAGCAACACGTACACAACCAGTGAGTCACCAAGCACATAACCGTGAGATGGAGGGGGAGGAAAATCTTCTCAACATACCACATCTGATTTTTAGCCAACTTAAAAAAAAAAAAAAAACAGACATGCACGTCTGCATGCACATGAATTATTCAGAATTAAAATGAGAATTCCTGAATTTTAATTGTAGAATTGTAATTTAAATCTGACCTTTTAATGCAGCAGAACAAAACTGAAAGACATTTATATGCTATATATACATTTGGTAACACTTTAGAATAGGGAACACTTATTCACAATTAACTACTACTTTTCCCTCAATAAATTCCTAATTTGCTGCTTATTAATAGTAAGGTAGTTGTTAAATTTAGGTATTGGGTAGGATTAGGGATGCAGAATAAGGTCATGTAGAATAAGGCATTAATATGTGCTTAATTACTACTAATAAATGGCTAATATTCTAGTAATATGCATGCTAATAACAACTAGTTAAGAGACCTTAAAATAAAGTGTTACCATACATTTTTTTGTAACATTTTTTTTTTTTCAGATTTGTTGTAACAGATGTACATGATGTATTATATATATATAATAATAATTCTATAGAACGAAGCGCTCGGTCGTCTGTGTGAAGACTGCGCATAGTGCACGAGCGCCAAGAGACAACTGATAACAGCTGTAACGAGCACTCTCAATAACTCATTTCAGCGATAGTTCGCCTGTTATTTAACACAGACCAACGAATTTCTAATCGAATGGAGATGTTTCTTTCTTTTAGGTACATCCGTGCGTGCCGCAAGATTTTGCAAAAAGTGGTGGGGTCGTGCTCTCTTGCGTCTTGCCTCTTGGAGAGGACTGCGGTTGCCGTGATTCCTGCTTGTGTGGTGGAGAGACGCACGCAAAGAGAACTGTTCAATTTAATAGAAGAAACAGGTAAGATACTGATTTTAATTGGTCTAAATTAAGTTGGGTAGGCACAAATTCGCTTATATGTGTTCCCTTCACGAGCGCTGTGTGTTTGTATGTGCTTCATAACCGTGCACCCAGGGGGCCCATCATAATAGCCTGCACTGGGGCCCGTCATTACTAAGTTAGGCCACTGGCCGTGACTGACTCTATAACCTGCCCATAAACAAACAGTACTGAGATTAGAGAACATATTTTAACATCAAATTAAATTCAACTCCGAATGCAGCTCGAGCTGGAGGCCGTGGCGCAGGTTTTACCTGAGCTTAAGTTGTGATACTCTAATTTTAATCTTTCTCAAACATTCAGTCTTTGTTTGGCAGATAATAAAATGAGCAAAAGATACACAATAGGCGTGCACTGAAGGAGGGATCTGAGCAAGAAATTAATAGGTCTGTTCTGCAGGGATGCATTAAATTGCTAAAAAGTGACAGTAAAGACTTTTACGTTGTTACGAAAAACTATTTCAAATAAATGCTGTTCTTTTGGACTTTCTGTTCTTAAAATACCCTGAAAAAATGATTGCAGCATAACTGTTTTCAACATTGAAAATAATGAAAAATTAGCAAATTAGCATATTAGAATGATTTCTAAAGGATCACGTGACACTGGTGACTGAGTATCGAGAGTAAGAGTATTACTTAGTATTATAAAAAAAATGAATTGTTTTATTACGTCTTAAATTGATTTTTCCGTACATTTCTGCCATATGTACATTGACTGACAGTCACCACTGATAAGCTACCACTAAATATTGTAGAAACTTAATTTGCTGTAAAGTTGCTTTGCAATGATTTGTATCGTGAAAAGCGCTGTACAAATAAACTTGAATTGAATTGATTAAATGATTACTGAGTAAAATTTAAGTGAAATTCTGTAAAGCAACTGTAAATAAAACACAGAATGCTACCTCTCATTGAGAATTTTAATGTGTAAACTGACACTACCACCTAGTGTTAAGAGTTAAGAGTCCATACATGCACTGCAAAATTTAGTTCAACCAAATTTGCAACAAAAATGCTAACATGCAGATATAGCACAATGCAGCTAACCTGTTCTGCCGGGTTCAATATGTGCCGTGGAGCTATTCTTGTTCAGGCCTTTGTGGAACTGCTGGCTGGAAGGAGGAGAGGCTCTGGGCTTACGCCTTAGCTGTAGGCTGGACCACTGATATGTATGATGCCTCTGGTACCTCAGTGCAAAATTTGGGCGCCGTATAAAACGCCGTTCCTCCATAGTCCTGAAAAACCTGAAACTAAAGAAAATGAGAAATTTATCGTAACACATTTGATCATAAGAAACTGATCAAGCAATATGATAACAAACCAGAACTAGAGAACTGTTATATGCAAGTAAGTCTGACCAGGCATGTAAATAAAGCCTTTACAAACCCCTCAATAAATTTACCTATTTAATTGAAATAACCAGATCCAATTAGGGGTCAAATTAGTCTTCCTCACAAGGTCTAGTCATTTTGAAACAGTTTTATTCATAGGCGCCGATTTCTTTTTCCACCGGTGGGTGCTCGGCATCCCCCTCCAACCAAACCCATTGCGCCACTGAAAACTCACATGCATATGTCTACATAAATATTTTGTTTCAGCTTGCCATAAGCAAATTATTACTTAAAACATTTTATCAAACTCACAACAAACATTTCATCTTGCTCAGGATCTTAAGTTACAAAATATACATAAGAAATTATGTATAGAAAACATATTGAGAGCTGCTGTAGCCTAAACATTGCATTCTGTAAATATTGCACGCATGTTCATTTACAACTGACATGACAAACTTATGCATTTTATTTATTTTCAGTTCTTCAGTTACATAAACTGAGCTATAGACAGATCTTCAACATTCGGCCTAATAAAAATATTATGAACGCTCAGCATGTTCACCTAAAGTTTGGTTAGAAACACACCTTTTCACTTTTTTTTTTTATTATTCTCTACATGATCAAATAATGACTTAATATTCTCACTTATTCATTAGTTACAAATTAAATTCATTAGACAAAAGACAGAAACAGACACAAAAAAAAAAATTGTATAAAACATATTGACAGCTTCTATAAAAAATATTATGTATAGCCTAGCCTAAACTTAAAATTACGATTGGCTAGAAACGCATATAAAAAAAAATAAAAAATCAGCTCTACATAAGTAATAACTTAAAACATTTTGACATTCTTACTTAGCCTAACGATTAGTTAAGATCCAATGAATAATTCACATTTTTCCTTATCTTCAGTTGCAAAAACAGAGCTTAATCACAAGACATTAACATAAAACATATCGACAGATTCTATAAGGAATATTATGGAGAGCCCTGCATTTCAGCCCGCGGGGCCCATCTTATTTATGTCCCTATAGGGCTACGCTTCATCTGAGACGCCTGTCTTAGGCTTCTCCATCAATTTTTGTTTGTATTTGTTTTAGACATCCATCAATTATGATGATGAAAAAGATTTGCCACGCTGGTGGAAACAACACGAGACCTTGACTGTCAAGACCTCGGCTCGGACGGTGTTTAGTGTCCCGCCAGCAGCAGCAGCGTGCCTTCAGCGCAGCTGGAAGAGTTCACGCAGTAGGCTAAAGCTTGCTGCAAAGCCCCAGCAAAAGTAACTACCATGAATGTGTCGGGGGGAAATAGTAAGGAGTGTTTTCTGAGTCAGTGTAGTTGGTAACGTTTTTTAAGTTGACTCAACAAATTGTTTTTTTACAGTGTACAGCTCAAATAGAAATAAAATACTAATGATTCAGTTATTAATGGTTTTTACATGCTTGTCGTGGGCATTTAAACATTACTGTAGTGGTTATGTTGTGTTATTAAGGTTATAGGATTATTGAAATTTTAGTCTGGTGAACACTACTAAGAACGCAAAACAGTGTTACTGTCGGTTCAACAATGGATAATTATATCCATGAACAATGGATAAACCTGAAATGATAGAAGAAAGATTGGAGATGAACTTCATTTACAGATAAGGTAGGAAATGTGCATACTTTTAAATCGACACCTGCCACGGTGTTTCTTATTTGTAATCTATGTTCCCCTTTGAGGGTGTCCTAAAAGCCGATGGGGGGGGGAGGGTCTTAATCCTATCACTCAGCATACCTGGTTAAAAAAGTCACTGCTCGCCACTGAAAGAGTCTCGCCGTCAAGTCATAGCCATTATGCTACAATCATCTTTTATAACAAGATTTTGTCCAAATGTTGGCCTTATGAAACGAAAGGGAACAAAACTCGGTTTAACCCTCTGGGGTCCGAGGGTGTTTTGGGGCCTGGAAAAGTTTTTTAAATATTTTAATGTAATATTTTAAAATGTTTTGTGCATGGTTAAAAATATGTAATAATATAGGCTGTAGCCTAATAATAACAGCACAGTGAGGCAGTGGTCATGCAATGAATGGCACAGATTATATTACAGACTATTCAAATTGAACTATAGTGTTTTATTGTATTTTATTTTAATAATGAGTGACATGACATGTGGCCAAGTAATGTGACCCATACTCAGAATTAGTGCTCTGCATTTTAACCCATCCAAAGTGCACACACACAGCAGTGAACACACACACACCGTGAACACACACCCGGAGCAGTGGGCAGCCATTTATGCTGCGGCGCCCGGGGAGCAGTTGGGGGTTCGGTGCCTTGCTCAAGGGCACCTCAGTCGTGGTATTGAAGGTGGAAGAGAGCGCTGTACATTCACTCCCCCCACCTACAATCCCTGCCGGTACGAGACTCGAACCCGCAACCTTTGGGTTACGAGTCTGACTCTCTAACCATTAGGCCACGACTTCCCCCTGAACAGGCTGCGATATCAAATTAGTGTGTGCGGGTGTGAGGCGGCGATGCTACTCCGTAATTTATGGTCATACAGATAAAAGCAAGACATAATTCATAAGTTTACAAAAGATATTCAGAATTTGTAAAATAACGAAAACCATCTCAGTGTCTCTGTTTCCTTTCCTAGATCTTTGGAGCGTGCCACAATGGACTGAACCTAGCATGTTTTCTTTGTTTGTTTTGTTGTTGTTGTTGTTTGTTTGTTTGTTTTTTGCCTAATATTTAGGCTAAGTAAAATATATTTTGTTTATAGGCCTAAATCAGGGATGGGCAACTTTGATAGTGACGAGCAGGGCCGGAGTGGGACTCATTTCCAGCCCTTGAGTTTCATGCCTTAGACAGGCCCACTTTTTTCTTTTTCTTTTAAAATCTATTATTCGCTCGCATAACTCCTACAACTGAGGTTTTTGTTTTTGTTTTTTTGAGCAAGGTGCCACTGTCAGGGGAGTCAAAAGATAATTACATCATCATTAGGGTTGCCAATTAACTTCAGAAATGGAAAATAAGGGCTAATTGTGATTCTTTATCTTTTATTCTTTAAGAAAATAGTATTTATTCTTGTAGAAAATAAGGGACAGAATAAGGGACAATCAAAATATTTGTACTATACAATAATGTAGGCCTATATCTGCCTGCAGTTAAAAAGTTCTCAGAAATAATCACAATTGTTTTGCTTAACCCATTAATGTACAATTATTCTAAAAAAAATGTTTAATGTCATACAAAAAATTAAGTACATTTTACCATTATAGAATTGTGACTTTACAAGGGTTGTAATTTAGGAGGTGAAAATACTGTGAAATTACAAATGGCATGAAATTTGAGAGAATGACAACTGAACGTCTATGAAACGTCAGTCAATAAAGCATTTTAAACAATGGCATTTAAAGATTTCCTTTTTATTGAAGGAAATTAAAGTATAACTAATGTCATTTGTTTTTAAAGATTTTATTAAGTATAAAACTTGTGCAGTTAGGCTAATTCAGAAGGAAAACTTTGTTGTCAGTGGACAGAAATATTACCCCGACAAGCCAATGTAAACATTTCAATTGCATTGTCTGTACATTTGCAACAAACAAATATACAGAGGTCCTTTTTTCATTAGTAGCCTACAGAACATTCTCAAAACAACCTAAAAGGACAGCTAAAAAGTAAAAAAAAAAAAA
>NW_015647014.1:265922-270389 GCF_001515625.1 Sinocyclocheilus rhinocerous
GATCCACTGGTTCACATTTAAAAATATGTAGCAAAAATAGCAGATGGGCTTATTGTTCTCTGCCAGCAGGTGTCACTTTCGGAACTGCGCATACAGTGGTTTCCCCGGTAACCGCAGTACACAAAGCTGACGTGCGTTCCTGAAGAGGAACATACTGTTTACTTTAGCCACATTTAACCGCAAAACTTGCTAACTAGCATATTATTAGGAAAGGCAGTTAGCAAAGATTCATAAAAAAAAACCTTATACTCACTTATTCTGTAGGTGAGGCTGGACCACGAATGATTCGCGCGAACATAGACACATTTAGGCAGATCGGGAGGCGCATGTGTACAGATCGGGGGGTGGATGTGTACACACACTGCCAACACACATTTATGTTCAAACAACATGTAAAAGTGAATTTTGCATCCGATGACCCCTTTAAGACCCACCATTACAGCACACACATCTTTTAAAGTCGCATTTTACTCTAATTAAACATTACCAGCATGTTATGTGATGGTTACAACGTATAATATATTAATTAAAAACAGGGTTAAAAAATAGGTTTGTGGTTTCTACTGTAGATTTGGTGGCCTGGATGAGTATGCATTAAATGCCCACGACCATTATAGGTAGTTATACATATTGAAATTTGTTACAAATGGTATTTAAAGACTGATCAATAAAAAAAAATTCTGGTCACCCTTTATGAAAATTAACCAATAAAAGAGTAATAAATATCTTATTATTAAGAACAATAAATACATGAATGAATGAACAACAAAAACAAATAATAAATAATGAGCTGGTAGACACATTAATTTTTCAAATAACTTTAACAACTGAATAAAGTCAATAAATTAATAGTTGTGTTGCCTAATGTAAACATGATCTCAGAAATGCAGCTCAAGCGCAGTAAATTGTTTACAAAGCACATCAAATAAATGATCCGCTTTAAACTCATGCATTCATGTGTAAATATATTTGTGTAAATATATTTTTAAATGTTCGTATTACCATATCAAATATTTGTCTAATAGCTACTATTTATTTATATTTTATTGTGAATGTTTTCTCACAATCACAATATTACATGCAGTTAATAATTTATCAGACACTGATAATTATGTTAATTCTATTTTTAAGATGTAATGTACTGTAATAATATATAAGCATATTCAACAATAGGTTGAAGACGAATAATTGCAAAGTGTTTATAAGCAATATGGTCTGGCCTATAGATAAAGTATGTTGTTCCATGCGCCATTTGGTGGATATTCTGTGAGGCACAACACATTTATTTAAATTCTAAAAACGTGCTGATAGGATTCAGCGGCATTTCGTGGTACGAATTGTGTCATGCCGTGGGAAAAAAAGTGCATTCTTAATGGCCACATCTGTACAGCACAAGCCAACCACTAATACTCCTGGACTCTGCGAAAATATAATTCCCTGTTTTGACTAGGCATGTGTGCCAAAACACCCCAAATTATGACTGTAAGCATTATTCCCTGAGAGCAAAGGAGATGATGCATCAGCACAATGCTATAGGAACACTAGTGTGATTGCATCTTGAAGCATGTGTGAAATAAGTCCAGTGGCATGGCAGGATGTCATTGCGTAGCATGTGACATTGTGACCAGAAAGCTATATAGCATAACCAGACTGAACAATGTCAGCTTCTGATTAGCCGAAGCAAGTCGATCACAGGCATGAAGGAAGTATGGCAGGGCAACACAGAATCATGGTTACAATTCTGAGACATTTCCTATCAATGGATCTTGTGCATTGTCAGAAATTACAACACTATGAGAATATAAATATTCATTCCACCATACCAGGGGTATAAAAATACTCAAAAAATTATACTTAGGAAAAGGGGGGAAATGCAATGCAATGGCACAAACACCAGAAAGCACTCCATCCGACCCATTATGAACTACAGTGCATTCCCCACAATTCTTTTCCTGGACTTATTAAAGGGGCCATGAACTGAGAAATCAGAATTCCAATGATCTTTTGACGTGAATTTTAAACATTCCAAAATGTTGTACACAGTTGTACATCTGTGAATTGTGTTTTGCACTTGTTTGACTGTGAATTTGAATGTTCTTTGAATGCCTTTAATGACACGATAGGTCTGTAAGTTGTTTATCTTAGAGGAAGGCTTGTCATAGGTTAATTTATGGAAGCATTGAATGCCACATAGGTAGCCTTTTATAGACCCGGCTTGGAGGCCTTTACACTGTTGAGGTAAGAGATAAATGACATGCTAGATAATAGAGAAAAATCAGGAAATGGCAGGTTATAAGAGAAATGAAATACTTTGAAAGATTTCCATGCTGTATAATACGTTTGGAAATTTATCCGTGAAACTGCTTGAAAGATAGAGTTAATAAAGGTGTTGAGAAGGGGTTTTAATGGGTGATTTATAGGAAAATCAGTTGTGAATAATGAGGGACTGGGTTCGGAGTTGAATCTGCTTCTGGCGCCAGCTCAGCAATTAGATTTTTGGATCCTGGAACATGTTTAGCAGTTATAATAAATTGATCACAGGGCGAAATCCAAGTGAGGCATCGTAAGAATGCCATTAACGTGAGGGAATGAGAGTGGCCTTTGTTAATGCAGTGCATGCTTGCTTCATAGTTGCAATAAACTAGAATGCTTTTGGCTAACCATTCTTTTGTCTACAGGAAGGCTGCAAAGATGATATGATAGAGCTCGAACAGGGCAGAAGAGGACTGAGGCATGTCTAGGGGGAGGCCATGGAAGATGTGAAGGCTTTGGTTAAGGGTCATTCCACGGAATCGATGCCTTTTGCATCCCTAAGAAATAAGCAAACATTGATTAATATAAGTAGAAATAAATTTGCTTCTGATCATCTTCCTTGTCTAATAATTGAACTATTTATAACCGTTGCGTACACACAAAAACTGCCCTGAAATAGGAGTACGCCACTTCCTACGCAAAAGGTGGGATTTATAAAAACAAACTTAACAGGAATATTTGCGCACCTGCACACAAACTCTGACCCATGCGTACAGACTTTTTGGAAACAGAGCAGTTTGGCAACACCCAATGGTGAGTCGAGGGACTGACGCCAGATAATGGAAATGAAACATATTGAACTTGAAAAGTTGTTTATAGATCCCTATTACCATAAACAGACAAATCAATTTTAATCCTCATTATGCGTCCTAATCATAAATACATGCATGTACACAATACAAATTTAAATAAATAAAAAACAATAAATAATAAAATAAAAGTACATCAATTAAATTTCCTTAACTTTCATTTTCTAATGATCTCAAGGTGTATGGGTTTACCACTTCTTGTCTGATTTGTATGACAAGGTGTAAAAGATTGAATCTGATCGCTGTAAACATATAAATTCTGCTGTGACACTTCTGCATATAGTATTGCATGATGGATGCACTGGCATTGCTGGAGGACTATGTCAATGGCAGACTTAGGAGGGAAAGAGTGTTTAGAGACCATAAAGATTTCCTGGCCCACGATGATGACTGGCTAATAAGCCGATTTAGGCCAACTAGGAGAAACCGCGCCATCCCGGTACCCACCCAAGTCATTTCAGTTTTAGGATTTTTAGCAACTGGGAGTTACCAGCAGGAGTTAGCCGATAGGTAAGTATACAACTATCATGATGTGATTTGTGTCTGCGCAAAGCTTCTTTTGAAAATGTATTCTGTTCATTTGTCATAGGTCTGGGATTTCCCAGCCATCCCTGAGCTCCTTAATGCCTGCTGTTTTAAAAGGGATTATTAAAATGACAAGTCGATACATAAGGTTTCCTTATACTGTTGGAGAACAGGCCAATATCAAAAGGCAATTTGCAGCAATGTCCGGATTCCCAAATGTAATCGGCGCAATTGACTGCACTCATATTGCTATAAGGGCTCCACATGAGAATGAGT
This sequence comes from Sinocyclocheilus rhinocerous, assembly GCF_001515625.1. NCBI lineage: Eukaryota > Metazoa > Chordata > Actinopteri > Cypriniformes > Cyprinidae > Sinocyclocheilus > Sinocyclocheilus rhinocerous. The sequence goes on from NW_015647014.1 coordinate 269,846, forward strand.
TTATTTATGTGAATCGGAAACATGTGCATTCCATAAATGTGCAAGTTATTTGTGAGCCCAACATGATTCTGACAAATGTCGTGGCAAGATGGCCTGGTTCAACCATAGACTGTATAAAAACATTTTAACATGGGGAGTCTATGGGACTGACTCCCTTTTGGAGCCAGCCTCTAGCGGCCAGTCGATGAATTGCAGTTTTAGTCACTTCCGTGTTGGCTTCACGAGAGAGACCGGAGTGTTGCCGCTTGGGTTCAACACATGACTGGTTTATTCTAGCGCACAGCAGTGTAGGGCAGAGGTCCCCAACCACCGGGTCGTGACCCACTACCGGGCCGGGGAAGAATTGCTACCAGGTCGCAAGAAGTTCTGGGAAAAATGTGTATAGATATGACACTTTGTTATTTATTTATGTTAATGATTGTTCTAATTATTCTGTATTTTCATTGTATGCGATTGATATGGAGTAGCAATTTGACAATTTCATGTTAAAAAAGTAAATGAAAGATTGTTCTGATCACATATTAGGAGTTAAACGGATCGATCG
>NW_015647014.1:271448-272382 GCF_001515625.1 Sinocyclocheilus rhinocerous
GCGTATACATACACATAAAATTAGCCTATGTCAAAAACCCTTCACGGCATTGTCATTCTCTGTGCTTTAAATATTTTTTTTTCTTCCTTATCCGAAAAAAAATAGTCCGATCTGTGACTCAAAAAAACCACAATATAATGCATTGAACCACTATATAATGCTATTATAATTCATACAGTAAAATCCTGAGTGTTAAATGAACACTGTTCGGAGCATATATGGTCCCAATCTAAAAGAGTGTTAAAGTAACACTGAAGCAGTGTTAAAGTTAATGAGATGATTCTGTGATTAATTAAGTGCTGATTGAGCATTAGTAATGAACACCTGATGATAACAAGCAGAATCACTGAAGAAAAGAGAAACACAATTAAACCAAGTACGTTTTCTGTAAAGATAACAGGCTTGTACTAATAGTGGAATGTTTATTTGTATCCCAGAGTTTGAGCTATTGAAGCTCCGCCTTCTTCTGAAAAGGGTGCCGGGAGCACCAGCTCATTTGCATTTAAAGGGCCACACACAAAAATGTTGTGTTTTTCACATTTGTGACCCTGGACCACAAAACCAGTCTTAGGCCCTGTCCACACGAACGCGGTTATTTTCAAAACAGCAGCTTTTTCTACGTGGTTTGGCCGTTTGTCCACACGCAAACACAGCAACAGGTCACTGAAACCGAACATTTTTGAAAACGCCTGCCAGGGTGAAGATTTTCAAAAACTCCGGTTGCAGTGTTATCGTGTAGACAGCGAAACCGGAGTTTTTGGCTTGTGACGTCGGAGCATGCACTGTTATCTCCGCCTACTGGAAACTTTTTCAGGCTTCTGATTGGCCAACATGGCTTTACGGTTGAGATTATATCGCCACATGTTGGTTTGGAATGCTCTTGACAGTGCTTCACAGCATGTGTTTGCGTTTTCATGTGGACGGAGATTTTTTT
>NW_015647014.1:272505-273399 GCF_001515625.1 Sinocyclocheilus rhinocerous
TTTGTAGTAATAGCCAACAATACATTGTATGGGTCACAATTATTGATTTTTCTTTTATGCCAAAAATCATTAGGATATTAAGTAAAGATCATGTTCCATGAAGATATTTTGTAAATGTCCAACTGTAAATATATTAAAACTTAATTTTTGATTAGTAATATGCATTGCTAAGAACTTCATTTGGACAACTTTAAAGATGATTTTCTCAATATTTTTTTGCACTCTCAGATTCTAGATTTTCAAATAGTTGTATCTCGGCATAATATTGTCCTATCCTAACAAACCATGCATCAATGGAAAGCTTTATTCAGCTTTCAGATGGTGTATAAATCTCAATTTCGAAAAAATTACCCTTATGACTGGTTTTGTAGTCCAGGGTCACATTTGGTGCATTAACACTCTATAAAAAAAAAATGATATGTGGCGTATTTTGAGATAAAAATTCACATACACACTCTGGGGACATCAGAGACTTATTTTACATCTTGTAAAAAGGGGCATAATAGGTCCCCTTTAAAACATTAGATCTCTTAGAAATGTAATGTGCTAAATCAACAGTGAAAGTACTGGTCAAATATTACTCCATTACAAGTGAAAGTTGTAAAGACAGATTTTTACTTAAGTAACTTAAGTAAAATACTTGCTTTTAAAAGTACCTAAGTACCAAAAGTAAATTTCCTTTATGTCAATGCACTGTTTTATTGTTGTACGTACTAGTACTTGCAATACTTCTGAAGCAACTTACAATACATTACACCTACTGAATACACTGACTAGCATCTTTGGAATAAAGAGCTTTTAGAATGTTAAAAACCTATGGGGAAAAAACAAAACAAAAAAAATTAACACCCCTACCCACCCCCACAAAAGCAGGATGGTAGTGATCTCACACAG
>NW_015647014.1:274274-275289 GCF_001515625.1 Sinocyclocheilus rhinocerous
GAACTTCATTTGGACAACTTTAAAGATGATTTTCTCAATATTTTTTTGCACTCTCAGATTCTAGATTTTCAAATAGTTGTATCTCGGCATAATATTGTCCTATCCTAACAAACCATGCATCAATGGAAAGCTTTATTCAGCTTTCAGATGGTGTATAAATCTCAATTTCGAAAAAATTACCCTTATGACTGGTTTTGTAGTCCAGGGTCACATTTGGTGCATTAACACTCTATAAAAAAAAAATGATATGTGGCGTATTTTGAGATAAAAATTCACATACACACTCTGGGGACATCAGAGACTTATTTTACATCTTGTAAAAAGGGGCATAATAGGTCCCCTTTAAAACATTAGATCTCTTAGAAATGTAATGTGCTAAATCCAGAGGCGGACAAAGTACACAACTCCATTACTTGAGTGAAAGTACAGATACTGCTGGTCAAATATTACTCCATTACAAGTGAAAGTTGTAAAGACAGATTTTTACTTAAGTAAAAGTACAGAAGTACTTGCTTTTAAAAGTACCTAAGTACCAAAAGTAAATTTCCTCTGGTCAAATCTCCATTACAAGTGAAAGTTGTAAAGACAGATTTTTACTTAAGTAAAAGTACAGAAGTACTTGCTTTTAAAAGTACCTAAGTACCAAAAGTAAATTTCCTTTATGTCAATGCACTGTTTTATTGTTGTACGTACTAGTACTTGCAATACTTCTGAAGCAACTTACAATACATTACACCTCCTGAATACACTGACTAGCTTGTAGTATATTTGGAATAAAGAGCGTTTAGAATGTTAAAAACCTATGGGGGAAAAACAAAACAAAAAAAATTAACACCCCTACCCACCCCCACAAAAGCCGGATGGTAGTGATCTCACACAGCTCTGACAGTGTGTGCACACATTGACCTGTAGGCATTCATCCACATTTGAACAGAGTGGACAGTGAAATCCTGTAAATACAGAGTGAGTGAAACACCTATTGTGTTTTATTAGGAGACGCACAACAGTTCTTCTG
>NW_015647015.1:0-210 GCF_001515625.1 Sinocyclocheilus rhinocerous
GCAATATATCGCACAACAAAAAGCTGTTATCGTGACAGGCCTAGCCGTTACCCCTGAAACGCTGTAAACAAAGCAGCTGCACTACTTTCTGTTTCTGAATCATGTTTAAATGATTTAAACAGCCATTCAGATTTGTGTATTTGCTATGATGTTTATCACAGCGCCAAATACTTAAATATTTAGACTTAATAGGCTATTTATTTTCAAACT
>NW_015647015.1:951-1267 GCF_001515625.1 Sinocyclocheilus rhinocerous
TATTGCGCATTATTTTAGTCATTCCCGCAGGTTTCGCGCTTACACCAAAAGCGCGCGCACCACCACTGATCTATATTAGTGGAGCGCACAAGCCGCGCTCAGTCTCAAACAGCTTGTGAGCCACAAATATCAAAATGAATGGCTAACTGCACTAAACTTTCAAATACTGTACATAAATTATGTCAAAATGCCCGTCTTGGCGAGTATCTAGTTAAACACAGTCAGTTTTGGAAAAAAGAAAGAGAACGCATGTTGTGCAACAGTATATTGGTAACGTGGATCAACTCTTAAAGTGACCGAAGCCCAATATTTCTGC
>NW_015647015.1:1486-2737 GCF_001515625.1 Sinocyclocheilus rhinocerous
TTTTACATTTGATTACTTTAATTTCTGTAGTATTTCTTACCTGAATAAAAACTTACTTAACCTGAAAAACTTAGTTTCATAGCTCTCTTTATTCTATTGCATTTATTTGTGCTGTTGTTTGCAATTTTTTTATTTGTTCTTATTTTATTGCTGACTATTTACTTGTGTTTTTTTTTATAAAAATAAAACTTGGCATTAAAGAAAAGTAGATTTTTGTTTGTATATGCTGTCAATTATAGTTCTTAGAAAGAAAATCTAATCGGCAATCGGAATCTGCGAAAAAAATCTAATCGGCAAAAAATTGGTATCGGCAGATCACACTAACAAAAAATCGGAATCGGCCAAGAAAATTGCAATCGGTGCATCTCTAGTTAATACAAAAGTATATATGTTTAATACTGAATGTATAACAATTGCAATATGGATTAATTAAATGTAATTTAAACATAACTTTAATTTTGACAGTTTATTTCATTTCTCTATATTAGAAATCTTCCCAAAGAAGGGGATGCTAGTAGGATGCAAGTGAAGAAAAATGGAGAATTTTTTTTTTTTAAAGCATGTCAACACAAAACCTCTTATAAAAATAGCCTGTATCAAATGGCACTACCTTTCCATCATTTCAGCTTCTGCCCTATAGATCATCATCTCATTTTCCACACAGGTTGTATTAGCACATGCCTTAGTATGAGACGTTTGGCTGTAGCTTCGGGGACCGCAGCAATTCTAGCATTGCATTACTGTGTCACTGGTCTTTGGCTCACATCCAGCCATACTACAGCAGATCTGTTTGCCACCTCTATTCCCATCCTTGCAGCATGGAGACCACAAGGAAACGCCTCTACATTTAGCCTAAGTACTGTCCTAAGTGGTGCATTTACTTTGAGTGCTAAATAGGATACAGAACAGCGTACGAATAAATGCTTTCTTGAAGACCACAGTAGTCTATTAAACATTTGCAAATTCATATGTATAATTCATATTAGATAGATTAAGACGTTGTCTTTAATGTCTTCAATTCTTTACAAATTATTAAAATCTTTTATTTAGCAAAACTTTTGCAATACAGAAAATCCCATACTGGTTGAAGTATACTGAGAAGTATACTGGAAACATACTTTGCCTCGTGTCTAGGGTTATAATTAAACAAAACAAGCAGATAAAATTAGAAGTAGTATTAGAATAGAGAGTACTAGAGTTAGAGGGTCAAATGAAGATGAAAGAGATGTGTTTTCAGCTGTTTCTTGAAAA
>NW_015647015.1:5504-11578 GCF_001515625.1 Sinocyclocheilus rhinocerous
GATTAAGAAAACAGCCGAATCCCGGAGATTTTGGGCAATTAAGAAATCCCGGCCAGACGCATTTTTGTAGGTCCAAAAAGAGGACATGTCCGAGGAAAAGAGGACGTAGGCCTATGGGTCACCCTAATTTATAATCTATTGCTAATTGATGTATTCTTTTTAAAGTAGCATATGGAACATATTTTCTGTCTCATTCTGTGACCAGAAGCCTCATCAGATCACAAAAGGAAGCATTTGACTGGTGTTGTGGAGTAAAAAGGTTATAATTTTCTCTTTTGTTGGACAACAGGTTTAGAAATGTGAATACAAGGGAGGTTTAGCTTTAGTCAATGCATTTTAAGCATGTTTAGCTTAGTTAACGGAAGGCTACCTGCTGCCATCAGAGCAAGTGTAATTACTGCATTCGCGCGCTCCTCGGATGCTCTCATTTCCCGAGTTGTGCTTTAAAGTCAGAATGTGAAAACAATATGGACACTCTCGTTACTACAAAGATGTGTTGGATTTGTATTATTAGACCTTTCCGACTTGAGTTCACGTGCATTTTCTCAGTCGGGAAATTATTTTTCATCATTTAACCAATGACTCGGTCTGGCTAATAGTGCCACTCCTTGCCAGAGTCCAGCCACCAGCTCTCAACTGTACAGTTACTCAAGCAGGAAAATGTGCTGCAAAATATGCCAATATTCTAGAAAAGTCTTTGAGGAAGAGAGGAGGAATTCATTGCCCATCCTTTCTAGATGAAAGCATCACTGAAATGAATTCAGTGTTATAGGACCAGCATTTTCTAATAATATGAACTCTGAAACTAATTTTGCATTCGTCAAGGTATGGGCTGCACAATTATGGCAAAAATAATAATCATGATTATTTTCGTCATTATTGAGGTCACGATTATTTAACATGATTACTTATTGACTTTGGAAACATTCTGCATTTATTGTAAAAACATAAAATGAATATATACACACACACACGTATACTTACATGGATTTAAAACACAGAACAAAACAAGACATAATCGTTGGAAGCCAAAACCATAATTGAAAAAAAAGGATTAATTGCACAGCTCTAGTCGTCTACACAAGCTATTCAGATTATTATATCACAAGCACAGTGATACCAGCAATGCTCTTTGTGCTGCATTTGTGTGTAAGAATGTTACTCTTTTGTTTGAATGACTCCTGGCAATACTCTAGTCCCAAATGCAGCTTGTTAAAAGAGGAGTAAGACAGTGGTTTCTATTTATACACTGGTTTGCAGCGCTGCAGCGGAACAGAGCAGAGGCCAGGAAAAGAAAATCAAGATGTGCTTGCATGCAGCCTGTGAGGATAATTCTTTCCTTTTTACTTCACCTTCCTCTTCCTGCACTCGAGTTGAACAGCACATTCACACGTGGCTTGAGGGGCGGTCTCAAATAACTGCAGCCCATTTGAAATGTGAAAACGGTGGAAGCCAACTTTAAATATTTCATGACAAAGCAAGTGCATTTCTCAGACGGCCAAAGGAAGTCGCCCAGACAGTTCAGAGTGATTGTTGTGCATATTTAACTTTTGGCCATTAAAAAAAATGATTCCTGAAAATACCTATTTTAGTAACTTTATACAGCATTCTATATAGAGCTGCACGATTCTGGATAAATTGAGAATCACGATTTTTTTGTCTCAAATAGAGATCACGATTCTCCCACGATTCTGAACTAAACAAAATAATGTGTGACAAAACATTATTGCTGCAGCCTATTTAAAAGTGTTTAATTAATTTGAATGAATTATTAAACATTTTGATATACACTACCAGTCAAAAGTTTTTGAACAGTAAGATTTTTAAAGAATTCTCTTCTGCTCACCAAGCCTGCATTTATTTGATACAAAATACAGCAAAAGCAGTAATACTGTGAAATAATTTTACTATTTAAAATAACTGCTTTCTATTTGAATATATTTTTGATTGCTGTTCAAGAAACATTTTTTTCATTATTATTTTTATCAATATTTAAAACACTTGAGTACATTTTTTCAGGATTCTTTGATGAATAGAAAGATCAGCATTTATCTGAAATAAGCTTTTGTAACATTAGGATGATGTACATCATGACAGTTTCCTTTCTTCAAGTTCACTTTAAAGCTCAAAATCAAACCTCAGAGACAACAAACTAGCTAACAGGCGAGTAGCAAAACACGAAACAAATTAATTGTGATCATCATTTCCTAACTTTATAAGCTGTAAGATAACGGCAGCTCAACGTCGCCATGAGATATTCTGCGATTTACCTCAGCAACACAAGTCTTTAGTCGTGATTGATTTCTTGCATAACAATTGCTAAAGAGTATAAAATATAGTATCCTTACCTTGCAGCAGGATAAGAGTTCATCAAACACGACAATTCACTTTTCTTCACCGCTCAAACCGTTTAGTGTGATGTCGCGCTTCCCTTCAGTCAGAGGAAAGGCGGCCAAGCAGCATCCGATGACTTTTTTGCCGCTTTTCACACTCTCGCCACGCACTACAAAAGACACAGTCGCGCTGCGCAGGGACGCTCCTATTGGCTGGTTGAGGTGCACCGCGACAAGACAGCGGCGTTTGATTGGTTGACCTCGCAGTACGTCACTAGAAATGTTTCAAGCGTCCAATAGTTGACATTTTCAATACTCTATTCTCAAACTATACACCTTTTTTCGTGACTGTGTTTGTGTTAAAGCTTTTTGAAACGAGTTGTGTAAAAGTTATCTCTGAAAAAAGTAATTATTTCTCAAATTCTCATTTTCAGTACATTGTTATTTTTTATCATACTTGGCGATTTTTTATACACAAATACAAATTCAGGGAGTATGAAGAACCAAATCCCTCATTGTTTTATTTTTGTATTTTATTTTAAAATGTTGCTGCTGGCTAAATGAGTCCTCTATCCATAATACTGCTTTCTCCAGTGAAAAGATCATCTTGTCTCAATCAGGAGAGAAATGTGCACAGATCAAGCACTGTTCACAAGTGAAAACAGTCATAAACAAATTTGTCTTTGGATTCTGATGTGAGAAGACAAAAAGGGAGTGGACTTTTTCCACTGGAGGAAGTGTTATGATGGATTATATACTCATATTTTGGCAAGATGCAAAGGTTTTGAAGTTAAAACACCTTAACGATGAATTTGAATCTTACAAACACAAAGTTTTTGACTTCCCAAGTCATTAATTGATGTACTGGAGTCATGTGGATTACTTGTGGATTATTGTGATGTTTTTATCAGCTGTTTGGACTCTCATTCTGACGGCACCCATTCAATGCAGACAATCCATTGGTGAGAAGCAAGTGATGTAATGCTACATTTCTCCAAATCTGATCTGATGACAACAAACCGATGTGCATTTTGGATGGCCTGAGGGTGAGTAATTTTTTTTTTTAGTAAATTTCACACATTTCAGATTCAGGGATTCAGGTTAATTTGTCCAGTCAAAAATCCAGATATATCATGTCAGCAAATCCTTAAATGCATTCATGTAGTTCAGACAGTAAAAAATGGCGCTAGCAATGGGTTCTATTCCCAGGGAATGCATGAAAGCAATGTAAGCTGCTTTGTATAAAAGTGTCTTAGAAATGCACAAATGTAAATTTTAAAATTGCTCTACAACATGTTTTCTAACTTCCCTTTAAAAATGTAAGTTACCTTAACCATAATTTCTACCAAAATACCATACCACAGTGGTTAATTTATTTAAACTAACTTGGTATTACCAGTCATAAAAATGTAAAAACAAATTTTCCCACATAGTGAGGTAGATATGTGGGGGCGTGTTCGAACGAGCCGTTTTAGGGGGGTATGGCTGACTCTTAACTTTTATAAAGAATATCTCTTTGGATATGAGACTTTAGTCTTTGCAAATTTACAGATCTTCTTTATGCACCAAGAGCTTGTAACACTCCAAAGAGAAAGGAAAAAATGAAATCGCATCATATGACCCCTTTAAAGCTTTTTGAAACGAGTTGTGTAAAAGTTATCTCTGAAAAAAGTAATTATTATTTCTCAAATTCTCATTTTCAGTACATTGTTATTTTTTATCATACTTGGCGATTTTTTATACACAAATACAAATTCAGGGAGTATGAAGAACCCGCTACTATTGATTTTCTGATAGACTATAAATCCTATGTTTTGTCTTTGATGGGCATAAATTTAATAAATAAATTAATAAAATTAAAAATCTTTTAAAAGCCAAAAATTACTTTAAATATTAATCCTTGTATTTTTTCACCTGACATTTCGTTTTGGCTACTTATTGTATTATTATTATTATTATTATTATAGGTCTCATTTCCTATTGTCCTTGTTGTTCAGTTCTGTACGTGTTGAAACAATTGCATGTACTATAAGTTGTTTGGCACAAATTAAAAAATGCTGTGCGTTAAAGAGGAACCAATTAAATATTGATTTAAAATTATTATTATTAATTATAATGCTCCTTTTCCTTTCTGTTCATGTCTTCAAAATGCTCTATATTTATCTGTTCATGTTAAATGCTTAAGTTATTAAGAGACATTATGAGTTTAGTGCACTATGACTTTATTCTGGTTCAGAAGTTAATAAGTGCAGAGCAAGAGAACTGGGAATCAGACCTCACAGAAAGCCATAAAAAGCCATTTAGATTATCGACTGCCAGTTTACAGCAACTCTCCTCAAATATATATTTAAGTAACTTCATTAAATAGTCATATTCCTACAGAAAATCACATGCAAGGAAAACTCTAAACCAATTAAATTCAACTCCCTTTCAGATTGGCATAGCAGTACAATTGTAAATGCGAGATCTTCACAGTTTGATGATCAGTCTTTCAGGATGAGGGGGGCTTTGACTTGGGCAGCAACCTCTGCACCCATAAGCTCTTCCACTATAGTCAAGGCAAACTCAAAGCTGGTTCCTGGCCCTCTGCTGGTGATCACGTTACCATCCTTCTGAACACGAGCCTCTGAATATTTATAATGATCTGGGGGAAGAATACAAAATAATTCATATGGCTAAAGATATCACCACAGTCGACAAGTGCAAACTTAATTTTTCGTTCTCCTGCAGCGAAACAAACACAAAAGCACCCTAGTTTAAGAAGAACAATATAGTGTAGCTTTTGGTCTGCCGACAACAGCTTTGTCATTGTGTAATTAATTAAGAAATCCTAAATGACCTACAACATATCTAGAGATACAGTACATATATATCCATTGTGTTTAATGAAATGCAAAAGTAATGTCCATGTTTTAATGTGTTTTTAAAACAAAGAAAAGATGCAGGAAGAAGGCTAGTATGTGCATTTTGAAATGGGGGAAACTCCAAAGATTAAGGGCCAGTTTTGCTAAACAGGGCAAATTAGCGCGAGAGCGCAATTCCAAAACAGCACAGATGGGCGTGGAAACTTCTGCCAGTGATTTACTAACAACGCGCAAATTAAAGAACACAGATCTCATCTCATTTACATATCGACCAACGCAATATGCCAAGCGCAGCGCAAATTAGAGCAGTCGCAACTAAAGAATAAAGAAATAAAGTAGCCACAATACATTGAAAAGAACCGGAGGCCAAAAAATGCTTGAAGCTGCAAGGAGTTTTGATAGACCTGATTTTTTGTGTGACTCCTAGATGAGGGTTCCAAGTCGTCTTTTATTTCCTGAAGCAAATTAAAAATAACATGGCTTGGCAAATGATATTTTCGTATTCTTCTCTCATTCCAAATAAATTATGTGTGGGAAAAAAATCCTCTCCCTTCTACCACGCACTCTCTGTTCTCTGCGGTGCCTCCTCCTAGCAAAAAATTTGCAGCAATTTCAAGCGCAAAAATAGTTTGACATGCTTTTTTTGGGTCGTTAAATAATGGCGCAAATACCAGTAATTTGACGAGCGCAAAAGTTAGTTAATCTAGTTGCGTGATTCATTTGAATGCTCTCCTCCCATAAATATTGCGTCTGAAAGGGAAACTCCTACAAATGCATATTCAATAAGGTCAGGTGCAAAAATAACGCCTTTTCGGCGATAATTCATCACTGCGCTTCTTTAGTAAATCCTGACAGTACTATTTTAACGCCAAAAGAC
>NW_015647015.1:19511-21638 GCF_001515625.1 Sinocyclocheilus rhinocerous
GATGAGGGTTCCAAGTCGTCTTTTATTTCCTGAAGCAAATTAAAAATAACATGGCTTGGCAAATGATATTTTCGTGTTCTTCTCTCATTCCAAATAAATTATGTGTGGAAAAAAATCCTCTCCCTTCTACCACGCACTCTCTGTTCTCTGCGGTGCCTCATCCTAGCAAAAAATTTGCAGCAATTTCAAGCGCAAAAATAGTTTAAGACATGCTTTTTTTGGGTCGTTAAATAATGGCGCAAATACCAGTAATTTGACGAGCGCAAAAGTTAGTTAATCTAGTTGCGTGATTCATTTGAATGCTCTCCTCCCATAAATATTGCGTCTGAAAGGGAAACTCCTACAAATGCATATTCAATAAGGTCAGGTGCAAAAATAACGCCTTTTCGGCGATAATTCATCACTGCGCTTCTTTAGTAAATCCTGACAGTACTATTTTAACGCCAAAAGACAGTTTGTGCTGGCGCAAGCTGTTAGTAAAACTGGCCCTATATCTGATTTGAAGCGTGTGACAAAGTATAAACACGCACATCAACCTGATCACTTTATTTAGCGTTCATTTAACACTAGGTTCGGATTCATCAATCGGGTTGATTTCGTTCCAAATGAAACAAAAGGTGTCCATAAACATGGCTATTGTGTACTCTCTGTTGGATGTTTATTGTGTGTTCTTTTCCAAGACATGCCCCTTAAGTATGCAAGTTTCTATCACTGACATTAAAGGCTTGTGAGAAAAACACTAGGTATATGCAGAGACATTACCACCAGCCATCATCTTGTCCTTGGCACCTGGATGGGTGGTAACTGTGCTGCCATATGCGATACCGTGAGCCAAGAGTGCCGTCGGGCCTGCATCAGGTCAGAAAATTTCATTAAGTTGGACAATTTCACCTTATAAAAGCAGAAAAGTTAAAAAAAATAAAATAAAAAATCCTGTGACTCTTATTTGTGCTGTTTGCAAAGCTAAGCGTCACTATACTTGAGTAAAGGATTTGAACAAACCTGTATGGTGTGTAAAACTCCAATCACATTTTCTTCAGAAAAATGTGCAAACCTAGTTATTTTTAATATAAAACTCTTGCTGAAGTCAAACTGTGCATGATTCAGTGCCAGTGCCTGGAAGGAGTAAAGTGACTTTTACATGGTGTAAATCATATCGCTATCAGCCAAACATCAATATACTGTTATCTAAAATAAACCAGGTATACAATTTCCATCTAATTCTGCAATCTGTATTGGAAGAAGGAACGGAAGAAAGTAAAAATAGGGATCTAAAAATAACAGGGTTTTGCTGCATTCTCATTGGCAGTGCCCTGGCTGTGCACTGAGCTCATCTGAACATTAATGAAAAGAGAGCTCTTAACTATTGATTGTGCACCCTGGCAGACGCCCAGTGCGGTCTTGTGATTACACTTTCTCTGGCAGGACGTTTACTGACCGATCTAATCCTTGCATCTACTGTTACGGGTCTTGCTTGTGAAAAGCTCAGTCCACAAAAGGAAATAAAAGAAAGGCAAATATAATAGGCCTTTATGCCCCAATTACAGTCTTTTGTTCCAGAACATTTAACAGTAACATATAATGTAAGTAAATATGCCTTTAAATTTCACGTTGATTAACAATTCTCGTTCCTGTGTTCAAGTATTTTCTATTGAAACAGGAAGCAAAAAATAATATGCTCAAATAAATAATAAACAAAAAGGGGGGGGGTATTATTATTATTGTTATTATTATTATTATTATTATTATTTGTAGCCACTAGTCTTTGGTTATATCATAACCCTTCAAACCCATGGTTCTCTTCTTTCTATGGCTAGTCATTGGCAGGTGGCATTAGAAAAAGAAGACATTTCTATTCTAGAAAACTTTATTGGACAGAAAGGTATATGCCCCTGGTCAGCAGATGTCATCAGTGATATTTAAGTATTACTGAGTACTATTAAAGTTTTTATTAATATTTTAAATTTGTTTTTATTTTACATTCTTTGTTATTATTTTAATTTTAGTTAAAGTTTTAGCAATTTTGTTAAGTGTTTGTCATTTTATTATTATTTTTATTAAGTGTGTATACTTCAGGGTTTACAAAAAAGGTTCACATATACATATATATATATATATATATATATA
>NW_015647015.1:22797-26210 GCF_001515625.1 Sinocyclocheilus rhinocerous
AACGATTAATCACATCCACAATAAAAGTTTTTGTTTACATAATATATGAGTGTGTACTGTGTATATTTATTATGTATATATAAATACAAACACATGCATTAAGAAAACTATGCTATGTTTATATATTAAATATATTTATCTATAATATAAAATATAATAATATAAATGTATATACATGTAAATATCTTCAAAATATATACTGTATGTGTGTATTTATATATACATAATAAATAAATATATACATAATAAATAAAAAAGTACACATACATATATTATGTAAACAACATCTTTTATTTTGGATGCGATTAATCGTTTGACAGCACTAATTATATATATATATATATAGAGAGAGAGAGAGAGAGAGAGAGATAGATATGAATAATTAAAATAAAATAATTATTTCATTTTTTATGGTTTTAGTTAACTAGAATTACCCTGAATGTTTTTCACTGATGTTAAAAGGCCACTAGAAGTTTAGTCGGTCAACTTTTAGGAGTACACCAGCGTATGCATATGCAAAGCTAATTAGACATGGATACAACCCCTGTTCAACATGTTTTTAAGTCACTTATTTGTATAGTAGGGCACAAAATTCGCATAATTACTCCGGTCTTCAGTGTCACATGATCCTTCAGAAATCATAATATTCTAAATATTCGCTGCTCAAGAAACATTTCTTATTATTATGAATAAAGTTTAAGAATTCTATGATGAATAGAAAGATCAAAAGCAGCATTTATTTGAAATAGAAATCTTTTGCATTATAAATGTATTTGTTGTCACTTTTGATCAATTTAATGCATCCTTGCTAAATAAAAATATAAAGTTCTCTCAAAAAACTACGTATAAAATCTCGGATTATGTAATGTCAGAGTCCAGTTGACTCTGTGCTGCAGAGCAGCAAACTTTGGCATTTACACTGGCAGCTCAGAGTCTGGCAGCAGTATGTGACCATATACCGACCGTTGCACATTCAACAGACACTTTACAAAGACAAATGCAGAAATTCAGATGTATTTATGCCCCGCACACACATAACTATTTGCCTACAGACTTGCACACAACAACACTGCATTCGCGCGAAGCTCCACAGCTCAATGGAAGAGTGCTGTACAGACCCCCGCTCTGCGCATGACATCCACCGGGATCACCGTCTCCATCTCCTCCGCGCCCTTCGCCAGAATCACTAGAGCTCTTTTACCAGCCATGACTGCAAGTCTGAGGCCTGTGACGGTCTGCAATGCCACTCACACACGACACATTTATTATAAAAGGCGTTTCCGGGTCTGGTTACTTCTGGGGAACTGCCAGGCAAAATAAAAGTCTTCTTTTTAGTTCTTCTTGTATTTAATGGCGGTGATTTAATGTATTATATTCCTATGTGTAATCATGTACTTTGTATTATTGTTAAAATATAATCGTGTAATATATGTCAATATCTGAAGTGTAAAAATCGAGTTTATTATAAATAGTCATCATAGAGATGAAAAATGTAGACCCTTCAACCAGAAAATATACACTACAGATTTATTTTCAGTTATGGTAAGGATTTCAAGTTTGCCAGTGTAATTACCCAAGAAATTACGGATGCTAATTTATTTTTGACAATCTGATCGTGCATTCTGAATCTACGGACACAGACTCGGTTTTGAAGGTACTCCACGGCACTATAAGAAGCCATTTCCTGTTCATTAGAGATCCCTATGGGGACATCTGCCGTTTTCTGGGACGCCTTCCGCTCTCCTCTGCTCTCTACGGCCACATGGGCTCACTGTCCTCATTCACCACGTCCTTCACGAGCCCTTGAACGGCAAAGCTGATAGCACACATCTCTGCGTTCAATACGCCGACAAATGAAGACGGACGTGCTTACTGGCAATTATTACAACTCATTATCCTCATAATTTGTATTTCAGATTTGTAGTTTTACAGATCTGCAGTCATAATTATAATTCATTGAGCCATGAGCATCATATTGACATGCCACACATCGGAAAGATTCTTCCAGAAATTATCCAGACAGTTCAGGTGTACAAACGGGGGCAAAGGCCCGCTGGGGAAAAAAATTACCAAAGGCCCTCTGGGAAATTCATACTGGAGGAAAAAGGTAATATATGGCTTCTCTTTGCTGACATTTTGCCTAATGGAGCAGCGCTGAAAGAGTTGAAATAAATGCTGTTCATCCAGGGAAAGGTTAATGTGTGCACAGAGGTCACGATATGAAGATTACCTGCACAGATTGCAGCGATCAGACCCTTCCTGCCCTCCTGGTCCTTCAACACCTCTTTCACAGCGGGAGACTACAACACACACACACACACACACATACAACATGCCATTACTGAAATCACAGTCACAACACCTCTTCAATTTACATAATTATGCCATGTTTGCATTTCACAATACGAGCGCATTTCAAACCTCAGCAGATGACGCAAAGATGTTTTTTATTTATTCGAGGGACGCAGCATAATGTTATGCAAGATGCTCATGGCGTGAGAGCTCTCCTATGAAATCCGTTCAACTGTAAAACACACATAATTAAAGCAAAGTCGTACCTCAGAAAGGTTTTGAGCTCCAAGCAAACCTCCAGGCAGAAGTACCACATCATACGGACCCTGTCAGGAAAATGACATTCATCTGCATTAAGTTGCAAACAGGGGTGTTTTGATAATGTTTGACAATCAAGGATGTTTCGTTTCTATAGCTGATGTGCATATGTTGGCATCGAGGTTTAGGATGTGATAAATTGAACATATTTATAGAAGTCTAGTTTCATCAAGTTTTATTGGCAGTGCACTATTTGGCCAGTGGATGGAGACAGCACTCCAGTCACCTTTAGCTTCAACTCCATTCAGCACAAATGAGTTCTAGTCAACTTTAACTTATGAGGAGCCGGTTAAAACCAAACCTGTTTGCGGGCGTCCTCTAGGCTTGAATCTGGGCATATCATGACATCACGACTGCACTGCCCCGGCTCTAACTACAACAAATAGCCAAATAGCCTACATTAATAATACCTGAATAAAAGAGTCCCTTATGTAATTCCTTTTGATCTGTTTTTATCTGTCTGTATCTTAGAATATATATATATACAGTATATATATATATATACATAATATATATATATGGGAAAGAGGAAAAAATATCAATGAAATGAGCATATCTGCTTTTGTGTGTGTGTGTATATATTACTATGTTTCCCTTCTCTCAATCAGTATATTTGTACATTTTATACTATGTTTTAATGTGGAAGTTAACTATCTATGTGTGTGTGTGTGTTTGTGTTTATATATACATATATAAAATTGCAATTAAAATTATTCAACCCCCCACATACTGCAATAGTTTAATAATAATTTAATTCAATAATTTCAAATGTAAGCTTTTCTGAAGTTCCAGAGGTTTTTTTT
>NW_015647015.1:26276-30751 GCF_001515625.1 Sinocyclocheilus rhinocerous
ATAGTTCAGATGCAAAAGCCTCTAAGTGCCATCTGAAATTTTCTTCTAAAATAAGCATTTTATCAGGCTCCTATATTTATGTTCAGTTATTTTACTTTAATTGCATAGAAAAGGGCCTATACATTTGACATTAGAGTTAAAAAAAAAACTGAACCTAGGAGCCTGATAAAAATGCTCGTTTTAGATGAAAATTTCAGATGCCACCTAGAGGCTTTTGCATCTGAACTGTGTGTGTGTGTGTGTGTGTGAATATGTAAGTGAATATTCTATAGTTGTATACAGTTACAAATGGCTTTTGAAGCCACATAGAGTAATGTCGATGTTTGAATAGTTTCACTTGGGTTAATTAATTAATTTATGTTTAGATTAAAAGTAAAATTGTTTTTAAAACGGATCAGCGTCACTGTGTAAGGTTTTAGGGCAGGTATTAAGGGAAAAATGCTAATGATTTTGTATCAATTCCAAATGTTACGGTTTATTGGAATGCTTTTGTCTCTGGTATTGCCTGGAGGAAAGTTTGGCTGATTCCAAATATATACTTTATTACTAATAATAAGATACAAGAAGTTTCCTTTCGAATTATCCATCATATATATCCTGTTAACACTTTCTTAAAGAAATACAAAAAAGATATTGATACAAACTGTTCTTTTTGCAAACAGCACCCAGAGACTATAGTGCATTTATTTTGGCACTGCCATTACCCTAAATTGTTGTAGAAAGACCTCTCTTGATTTGTTATTGAGAACATTGATAAAGATCTTTCTTTACTATGGGAAAATGTTTTGTTTGGGCTTGTTAATTTAAAAAAAAGTGCATTTAGAAAAACAAATTGTACTTAATCTCCTTTAAAAATTGTATTTCTCATATCAGAAGCCACTGTTTTATGTTTTGCTTGCTAAAAAACAGCATTATTATATAGGACTATTTCTAACTCATGTAATAAGAAGGCTTTAAAAACAGTTTAAATGTGTAAGCTGTGTAATGTGTTTTGTTTATTTTTATACCCCTGTCTAGTAATTTATTTGTTTTGTCATTATTAGAATTTTTTTAATTTTCTTTTTATTGTAATTATTATGTTTTTTGTATGTTAACTGCTTTTATTGGTTGATATAATGTTCGTAATAAATAATAATAATAATAATAATAATAATAATAATTTTGGGAAAATGGAGCTCTTCGGCCACTAGAGGACGATATAGACCACTGAATTGCAGTTTCAGGCATAGTATTTGTAACTGGCTTGTTGATGGGCCTGAAACAGCATTCACTGTCATCATCTATGAGCAACAGAAATGTTGGCACTGGAGGCAAATTTCCAATAATTTCAAAGGAAATTTAATAATTAATGTGATGTAGGACTAGAAGATGAAGGATTTTGACGAAATTTTACAAATGATTTAAAGGGGTCATATGATGCGATTTCAATTTTTCCTTTCTCTTTGGAGTGTTACAAGCTCTTGCTTCGTCATACCTAGAGCTGATCCGTGCTGGTTGCGGAGGAAATACAACAACTTCGCGCTGTCGATCGCCGGATCGGCTTTCACCGTGGATGAAGCGGAGTCCAGCCCGGGGTCGTCACATGTGGCCAATCAGAGCACACCTCGTTTTTCAGACCGATGAGTTTTGTAAAAATCGACGCGTTTCAGAAAGTCGGGGCATAGACGAGAAACAATAATGTACAGTATGTGGAAAATAATGTGTTTTTTTAACCTTAAACCGCATAAACACATTTCATTACACCAAATACACAAAATAATGTTCTTTTTAGCAACATCATATGACCCCTTTAAAAAAATCGTCTCCAGTGCAAAATTATCTAAACCCTGCACCCTAAAGACTCAACAAAGTACAAGTCTCAAGCTGTTACAGAAAAAGCATCTAGAGTTTCCATTCTTGGACACTTCTCTCAGGTTTGCACATCTCTGCATTGAGACCCTGATATTTAATGCATTGGTCCAGAGAATGCACTGCAGCAGTGGATGATACACACATCAGCGGCCTGTTTGTCGCGTGCCTGTGTGCAAATCCAGCAGGCAGCGGTGATTACCAACATATGCAGCTGGGATCAACTGAGCTCAACCTACATGTAGCTTATTTTCCCTTTATTTAATTATTTCCCCAACTCTTTACCCCAGAAGCTTATAGTATGCCTGTGTTGTAAATACAAAATGCCAATTAAAGTTGTTTGTAAAACAGGTAACCCTGGTAAGACTGAGGGATTTGGCTTGGAAACACAGGCTCAACCATCTGTGCACAATCCTCAACATACCCTCTGCTGGCAGCCGCTCACGCTGGTTAAGATGCACTGACACATTCTCAAGACAAAAGAGAACATCCTTGAGTTTGGACTCAACACCGTTTTTCCTGTCGCCTTGTAAGTCGGGCCTATCAGAGTTGTGTGTGTTGATGTTGAGTTTATTAAATGAAATTTTAACATACGATATTCACATACGAAAAATTGCAAATTGTAATACTATTTCACAATTTTACCATTTTTGCAGTGTTTTTGACCAAAGAAATGGAGAAGAGGCGTCTTTCAAATAAAATAAAAAAATCTTACAGACACTCAAACTTTTGAATGGCCATGTATGTTTATGTTTCAATAATGATTCAATAATGCATTGCTGGTGATAATTCATCAACTCTTGTTTTCAATAAATGGATTGTCTTTAACTGAAGAAAAAAAAAGAAAATTGTCCCAGGAGAGAGACTGAAAGCAGCAGAACAGGCAAAATTTTGGCATAACATTCACTCATGAATTTAGCAGAGCAATGCTGCCCTCACGTGCTGTGAGAGATTTGTACTTCCCACTTCTTAAGTCGAGTTTGTCGTATTCAAGTGCTTTGTTGTCAGATAACAGAGGAATCATAGAGGACACCAGGCTCATTCTTGCCTATTTCTTAGGGAAATTTATTAAAGCCTAAATAAATACATATGACTGTAGCAGCAAGAGAAAGCGATGTAGGCCTAGATGATATGGGAAAAACTAATAAAGACATCTGTTCTTTACGTCTGCCTGGTGTTTTTAATAAAATGTGACCGATGTTGGCAAAATTAGTTATTTTTATTTTAACATTCTCAACCTTCCCGCCCTTCTTGAAAGAACCTTCTCAACCTTCTCGAAAGACCTTCAAAGTGATGTATAATTGGTTGGAATCGGATGAAAAATGACCGAGCTACACCCGTTAGAAGTCAATGAAGTCAGCAAAGTCAGTTCCGAGAAAAATCAAGTTTTCTGAAGGTTCCAAAGCAAAATCACCAGCAACGTTGCATCGTTTCCTCCACTTCCTTTCTTAATATTAATTACTATATTAATAATCACAATATAGCCATTTTTATTTTATCTTTGTTTATTAAAAATAAGAATAGATGCAAAAAACAACAACAGAACAAATATAAGAAAGAAAATAGTGCAATACTTTTTTTTTTTTTTTTTCATTTTACACCTAGGAACAAAAGCATGAAAAGCAAATAATCAAATGTAAAAATCATCACAGTGTCCATTACAAATAAATTGATTATTAAAACTACAAAAGCAGTTCAATCAAGAGCAGCGACCTTTCTTTTATTGTTAGGTTAACATTAATGAGACAGATGATCTATATATTAAGACCTATTGTAATGCACACGGATCTAATATAATGCTACACATCAGATGTTTTTCCCCAACAGTTCCCCAAACGTTCACTTAAGGCATAACAGATTCCCCCGGCTTCATAGACAAGGCTTAAGCCTAGTCCCAGACTAAAATGTAAGTCTGAGCTGTTTCAACTGAAAGAAACTTGCACTGACTGATCTTAAAATATATCAGTGCCTTTGTTTTGTCTCAAGAAGCACACCAGTAATGTTTTCTCTAAGGCACATTTATAAAAAATTACTTAAATGTCCTAATTGAACTATGGCCTAATCCTGGTTTAGTCTAATCCCCGTCTGTGAAACCAGGTCAATATGTTTGCATGAATAGCTTACTTAAAGGTACAATAGGAGATCTTGGAAAATGCTAACTTTAGCCTGATAGCACTGAAAGCCAACGTCCCACCCTTCCTGCAATCGCCGTTCAAAGCCACGCCCCCTGAACGCATTTACACTCACAGACCAGAGACAACAATACTACAATAGGCTACATCAGGTTCCCAATTCCAGCCCATGTTCCGAAGTGAAGTAAACTTCAACGGATTTCAACCGCTCAGGGAGTAAGGAGCAATGAACTCTGTGTAGGGATCATATCGATCGGAACACAGTTCATGCACGTAGCTCACTTCTAACGAGCTGGCGCGAGGACTGGATTAACCGCTGGGCTACATCATGTGTCATTCACCGGTGAGAAATCTTTAAAAGTACTACAATACCAGGAAGGAAGACCGGCTTGTTGATGTTTGCCTGCCATCCTCGTCGCTCGTCTGCACAGCGTGCGTGAACGCGCTGATGAGTATCCTGTCTGCGCGAACTGGGTGCACAGAGGTATGCTAATA